>NC_133653.1:247458521-247695716 GCF_009905375.1 Apium graveolens | reverse complement strand
ATAAAATTCCATGGTGAACCAATCATTCCAAAAGAGGAACCTATTGATTGGGACAACATCACATTGCCTACCTTTCTAACCACTCTTCCACCACCAAAGAAACAGAAAAGAAAACCAAAATCTACACCTCCCACAACCTCTAAGAAATTCACTCAAAAACAAAAACCTAAACCTAAGTCACCCATTTCTAAAGATGATTATGTTCACATCTGTGACATAAAAGAAATTTCAGACATTGAACTCTATCTGGATGAGCTGGAGGATGTAAGGGGAATAGCTGCCTACAGACAGTTACCAGAAAGATTAGTGTTCAGATATAAAGGAGCTGGGGAAAGAACATGGCCTCTCCACAGGATTCTAAATGAAGGCTACTCTACCTTGATCAGAGTCTTTTCAGCCATCAAAAAGGATTCTGGCTTTACCAGAACAGCCAAGACTGAAATTCTCAACAAGATTGCCAACATAAGGAAGACTTGGAGGGAACCAAATGCTTTGCCCAGAACCTTACTCATACAAGAAAGGGGAACTAAAATTCACAAATCACCTCATTGGTTGATGGAATTTAGAGATGACAAAGGAGTCAGAAGATTTTTCAGACTTGAAGACCAACTCAAGATTGCCAGCAATGAAACTCTCAAGGAAATGCAATCTAAGTTGGATATCAGTGATGAAGATGAAGCTGAATTCTTCAGAAAACTCCAACTCCAAATTGAGGGAAATGACAAAGGGCTAGGAAAGAAAACCAGGGAACAAAGAAGAAAATGATGTTTTGCTCAGGCTAGAGGAGCACCCTTGGAAATACTGTAAATCTTCAATTACCTCCTAGTACATACACTTTTGCAGCACTTTTTATATTTCTACTTAGTTTCAATTCAAATATTTGTTAAGTGTTTTGTTATCATCAAGTTAACCCTGAATTTATGCCTACAGTTCTTATAGACATAAATAGGGGGAGATTGTTAGGAATATATGTGCATTAGTTTGATGATATGTTTAACAAACACTTAAGTAGAAATTTAGTGTCTGTAGCCTCAACGGATAAGACCACTTTGGCTATCCGTTGATGGTGTAGCTTTACTTAGAAATAAGTCTAGTATTGTAGCATATTTCAGTCTCTGTATTTAAAATTGTAATTCTTAGAAGTTGAGAGAAACTATGAGTCATGTTGACTACTAGATGATATGCAGATAGGAAGGCCAATTGTAAATATTTCATGCCTTGTAATTTTGTATAAATGAAGTGGTATCAACGGATGACTTAAAAGACCTTCAACGGATGAGAAGCTAAGCTTCAACGGATGTCTCTAAAGCTTCAACGGATAACATCCTTCAACGGATGAGAGCATCAACGGATGAAAGCTTCAACGGATAACATCCTTCAACGGATGAAGTCATCAACGGATGAAAGCTTCAACGGATGTTCTGCTAATCAGCCGTTGATAAGTGGTAGTTGTACCTACAAGCAGAGGCACGTGGGTTGACAGAGAAAACTGAGATGTGGTAGCCGAATTTCAGGATCAACAGAAAAAGCAGCCGTTCTTCTTTTGTACAAAGTTGCAATAGTCAACAAAGTACTTGAGTGAACAGGAAAAGAAGCAAGTGAAGAACTTATTTTACTATTGTAATTTTATATTGTTTTTCACTTGTACACTTGGTAATATATATGAACCAAGAAGAAGCTAGTAATTAGAGAGATTTTTCCAGAGCTGTTAAGAAATATCTTGAGAGAAAATTCATCTAGTTTGTACTAGGATGCAGCTGTGATCAACATTGTTGAACACAGATTTTCTAATATACCATCTCTGGTGGAACAACAAATCCACCAGAAAAGTTTTTAAGGTCTGTTGTGTTCTTTACATTTGTGCTTGAATATATATCTGTCTGTATTAGCTTAAAGCAATTCACACACTTGTTCTTCTTGAACACACAACTTTATAAACTGCTCAAAACTTGAAAAAGTTTTGAGATTTACATTCAACCCCCCTTCTGTAAATCTCATTGTTAGTCTTCTAGGAATAACAATAACATATATATATATATAAATATATATATATAAAATCTACTCGGGATCCTCGACTCCCGGTTTTAGAAAATATTTTCACCTTTGGGTCCCTATACTAAGGGTATATGCAAATTACTGCTATTCTCTAGCATAGGTATTATCAACTGAACCAACAGATATATTTGGCAAGAATACGAAACAGGCATGTATATATATATACCATATCAGCATGCTTCAATATATCGCAACATTTGCTAATTAACCAACATGCATCTATCGCAAGATAATGCATATACATATATACATCACAACAACAGTATAACGGATAGAAAACTTGCCTGAGCGACTGGGGGTTACGAATGGCTCGGGACGAGTCTGGTAACCTATAAGCAACAAGTAAGTTGGAATTAAACCAAAGTCACTTGTAAATCTATACTCTAACCAACTCAGACTCTAACGCTCGTTTTGCGCTTAACGATTTACTTAAGTCACTCGAGTACCCTCGGCTCCACCATTTTTAATAAATTAACCATTACGAGTTTTAAGGCGATTCTTTCGCGAGTGGCTTACCAACTGCCTAACAAACTTACCATAATTGTTTCATACATTAATTAACCCTTTTTGGACTTTAACCTATGTTTTAAAGTAAGGCGAGGGGAAAAGTTTCGTTCGCGAAACGCCGTTACTTGAAACGGTCGTTTCTCCTAAACCGTGCATCGGAATCGAACGAACTACATATCAAAACGAAGCTCGTAACATGAGCTATCTAAACATGGCAATGATCAAAATCTAGCAGGGGGTTCTCGGGTCCTAATGTTATGAACAAAAGCAGTCTAAAGTAAATCGGATATTACGACGGCTATGTTTACGCGATTTCCCAAATTTAAACCAATTCAAAACAACCACAATTCAACCACAAATCATTCATACAACCAACATCCATCCATACCATACTACAACAGCCCCAACAATTCAATATTTCCAATTCATACTTATTTATCAATTATGAACTAAGAGTTTACTTAAGTTCATTAACTAATAACCAAGATTTCCAACTCCAAAAATATCACAAAATCAACCAATCTCTAAACACACAATAATCATGCCTCTCACCAACTAAACTACTCATAACAAGCTCTAAACATGATTACACACCCATTACACTAACCCATCATCTAAACATTAGGAAATCTAAACAACAAAACTTAAAACTAAGACCATGAAGAGTTATACCTTCCTTGAAGCTTTTAATCCATGAAAGGTCCTTGGAATGCCCATGGAAGCCTTAATCTAACCTCCTACAAGCTTGTTCTTTCAAAGAAATCAAGAACACAAAAATTAATTTCAAGAAAGTACTATTCACCATCTTCTTGAAAGATTTATAGGAAATGCTAGGAAAGGATTTTGAAGCTAAGATTTCTAGGAAGTATGTAACTTAACTAGGAGAAGCTAGGATAATTACCTTGTAAAATAGCAAGTGGAGGAGCTTGGACTTCCCAATTCTTAAGAAAGAAGCCGAGAGCTTCATGAAGAAATGGAGGGTTTGGTGTTTTGTGATTTGTTTTGCTTGGTTGCTAGGTTTTTTTTTGTTTTGTTTTAGGTCAATTACCCATTTACCCTTGATTTTGTGTGGTTAATATTCCACCACATTTCCTTCCCTCTTATGTCATGCTTGCATCACTTTGTGATGTCATCACCCCTCCTTTGTCCTCTTTCTATTGGTTGGATGACACCATCCTCTCTTATCCTTTTGATTAACTTCCTAATTGTTTGCCTAATGACCGCTGATCTGTTATACGGTTCGCTTAACTTTCATTTTCGTTTATCGTTTGAGGGATCATACCCGGGATCTTATTACTTAGGTTCCCTTAACCTTTCTCAATATATCATATTCCTTTTATGATCCTCTCTTATAATCCTTTAGTTTAAATCCTTTTTATCCTGTTACCTTATACTCAATTCTCTCCGTTTCTAGTGGATTTCCGGGAAAAATCAAAGTGTTCGGAACTGGATTCTGACGATCTTTACATACACTTATATACCACATAGAGTACTAATAATATCTCAGAAGATCAATAACAGAACCCCTACATAGCGTGGCATGAAAAGTTTTCTCATTCAGCAAAAACACTATTCATAAGGGTTTCAAAAATTTTCCAAAAATTGGGGTTATTACAGTCTCCCCTCCTTAAAAGGATTTCGTCCCGGAATCAGATAGAAAATGAATAGGGATACTCTCTTAGCATTGCACTTTCTAACTCTCGAGTAAATTTTCCCACATTGTGGTCCTACCACCAAACTCTGCCTAGTTTAATAACCCTTCTCCTAAGCACTTGTCCCTTTTCGATCTATAACCCTTCCTCGTTGCTCTATATAGGTTACGTCGGGTTGCATGTCTATGCGCTCATATGCCCCTATTTATCTGGCATCCGAATTACACTTTCTTAACATTGATACGTGGAACACGTTATGAACTTGCTACATATTCGGGGGTAGGGCTAGCTCATATGCTATCTTCCTAATACGTCTTAATATATCCTAGGGTCCAACAATTCGTGGACTTAGCTTCCCTTTCTTTCCGAACCTCATCCTTCCTTTCCAAGGGAATACCTATAACAACACTAGGTCCCCTACTTCCTATTCCTTGTCCTTTCGTGTCAAATCAACATACTTCGTGTTCCCATCTTGGGCTACTACCAGCCGTCATCTGATTAAAATCTATTATATCCTTGATCCTTTGGACTACTGCGGGTCCGAGCATCTTACGCTCTACAACTTCATCCTAACATAAGGGAGATCGACATTGTCTTCCCTCAAGGATCTCATAATGCGATATCTCAATACTGACATATGATCTATTATCGTAAGAAAACTCAATCCGTGTTAAGTGATCATTCCAAATTCTTTCAAGTCTATTGCACAGACTCTTATTATAGCTTTTAACATTAGAGCTTTTGCTTCTCAATACCCATTCTTTTCCAGTTCGTAATCGCTACTACCTTCCGTTCCTAATATTATACTGGTTATACTTTTGCTCGTTAGCATTCTATAACCTTTTAATAACCACGTCAACCTTAGTATCACTAACGCGTTAGAATCGGAATACCACCATACTTGGTACCACTTCCTTTCTAGCTGCCTCCATCTTCGAAAGCTTGATCCATCATATAGAAGTAAAAGAATTCATTGAGAGATCACTATGATCATGAACACTTGTTACATTGCATAGTTAGTACAGAAGGTGGCCAGCCTTTAGTACTTGACAAGCAATTAAACAATAGCTGGTATCCTACTCAGCTTCTATCACACAGATAGATAGTCATTCGGCAATACCTCCCCTTCTGGAAGGGTTGTTCTTCTCAGTTTATATGAAATGAAAAGAAGAGAAAAGAACGAATTGAAGAGAATTGTATATATGAAAAAAAATATACTGCCACAAAATATCTGGCTTGGAACCTACCTCTGAACTATAGAGGTTTGTCATAGGAGAATAAAACATATGTGTATATATATCAAGTATTATCGCATCGCATTTCACATGCCTAAATATTTTTGCTATTCCGTCCATCGTTCTATGGACCCATGCTCTTCCTCGAGCTTATACACAATCACCTTTGAAACTCCCTCGATATCGAAAATCGAATCTGGGATCTCATTCTAGACATCATTGTTACTAGAATTCTATGTTTGCACCGCAACCTTCCTCATATAGTAATACGACTCTCTTTTCATAAGAGGGAATAAATATTCAATAGGTAGATACTCTACTTAATTAGTCTATCAATGATAACTTATACACTACCACGACCAGATTAGTGGTACTCAATCTCAACATCCATTCCAATACAACTCTCACGGTTGTAATCAACTCATTACTCGCAGAATCATTGCTGCATTACTATGGTCCACCACTGACCTACTGTCGTCATTCACTTTCCATGAAATCTTAATATCTAACCATACGGAGTCCATACATGTCGTATAGAATACTTCTAAGGAGTTAACATAATCACCAATCATGATTCATGAAGAACACTCCTGATCCTGACATACATACATGACATGAAGCAGATACAATTACAGAAGAGTTTCAATCAAAGCAACGATAGCAGGTTAATACCATTCTTAATCGTATGCCTTAAATAGAAGACTTAACTCAAGGTTTCATCTAGTCCTTTTTGAAACGTGGTCCTGGCTTATCTCAAGATAGTATCTTCTGAGATAGATAGCCCGCTCATGGTGATTACATGAATTAAACCTCTACCAACTACTATTAAGGTTGGGTATTGCACAGTCATCAGAAGGAATGTCAATCTTCCAAACCATAATACAACCTTCACGGCTTTAACCATCACCACTGTATTCTTTTGGCACAAGCGCCTATAATTATCCTCTTACCTTTAAAGTGTCGGCCACCTCTTTGGCCTTTCCTGATAGTAAAATTTCCTTACAGTCAATGTCATTTTAACCACCTCCAAATAAATTTTCTACCTTATTTCAATCACTGCTTATGTGAAAATGCTTTTCTTTAATATCTGATGAGTAAATAAAAAAAATCACCATTTTTCCATAAGTTATTGCCTCAATCTTTAGAGGTTAATCACTGTCACGACTGACTCTCAATCATACTTAGAACATCTTTTATCTTAGGTCCTAATTGCCCTGAACAATTTTGACCTTTACTGGTTCGATCCATACTTTCTCGTGGTTTAACACATGCCTCACTTGGCATCATTGTAATTACGTCATATTTCCTTTATCAACATTTCTATTCTTGAGAATTTTGAATATTACCTTTCTTTCTTGTAAAACCTCTTAGGTTATCCTTGAATCGTCCCTCCTGTATTCCCTAGATACAGGGCATATCAAGATACCATTTATTAATACCAGAATCATTGTCTATATACTTCTGAAAAATTTCTCCACTGATTCTTAAAGGTTGTTATTACCTTAATCCTTTCCAATTCATACTGTCAAACTCATACTATCCCTATTAAGGGTGAAATGCCAACCTTTATGCATTCCCCTGGGATTCATTTTAAGTTACCGATGTTCTATCCTTAATTCCACCTTTAGAAAAAGTACATGCATCCTTCCATGGATAAATCAAGTCATATATCCCTGATGAGGGTGTCTTATTCGATCATTCCTACCTCGATAGTATATGCCTAATTTTACAATAACATCTGTATTCCAAATGAGGTCAATCAATATGGCCTCCAAAAGATAACAACGGTTATCCGCTTGTCTTGCCTAATTTGATAACGATAACAAGGATGTTCTGGAAGATATTGGTCGTGTTCAACGTGAACCTCTTCTTAATAATTCCTTATTTACTTTTGTTGTTTACCTCAATAGTCACCTCAATGTTGGGATATCTTTCATACCTGGCGTCTCCCTTTCTGGGTATCAAGCCACCGGTCTTACACTTCACATTCTTGAAGGTCACTTCCTTCATCCAATTTTCCTAATTTCTTACTTCCTTGTCTCCTCAGTCTATCCGCGTCTCATTATTTATCCTTCGAACTATTTCAAGGTTTCCTCGAATCCTCCCAACTTACAGGGGATAAAATATATGTATCTCTTATTCCTTCGATCATCAACTTTAACTCATGGTGAATCACCCTCATCCTGACGATTACATACTTTTCTATTTCTATTGCTACGAGTCTTTAGGGTTTCCTCATACCCAACTCCCTTATCATACCTCAAACTCTATTGCCTTTATATTCATTTCCACTTCAGTTTCTTTTTATTTTCCTTTCTCTTATCATTATTTCACGAACCAACACCACATAAGCATTGATTTCAAACATCCCGTCATTCTGGATTCGTGTCCTCAGAACGAATCTTGACAACTTTTACAACTTAGATTCATAATTCATCATATTCGTCTGCCTTTGTTCTGGCTCTAAAGCTTTTACACTATCTCCATAACCTTGGGAAGTACTTTCCAGAAAACAATTGACTGAACTTAAATCAGTTTATTATAATCTCTTGCTCCGTGCCTTCCTTGGCCTTTCACCAGCGGGTGGTCTCTCTCTTAGGAGGGTAAGTGACAAAAACAGTCTTTTGTGGTTCGTCAATCATTTAGAATCTCAATTGATTCCTCTATTTCCTTTAGCCAGGCCCTTGCCTCGGCTGGGCCAGCTTGTTCCTTGGAACTCTGAGAGCTTAGCAACTTAAAGGTCCTGAAAGAATTTCTCACCGCATTGTCTCCTCAAGGTGGTGGTTGGGGATAATAGTCTAAGTTCTTTTTAGACAGGTCCATGAATTGCCCCATAGGAGTACCGTCCTGGTTCTCCCTATCTTGCTCGACTTCTGTTTTCTCAGTATGAAATGTTTTCTCATCCTCCCCATAATTGGGGTCATTCTACATATTTTAAATCCTCATTTTCCACTTCATTATGTTATGGGTTCCTTCTATCTTGATGGCGACCTCCCTGACTATCACGTTCAGGGTTTGCTCTAAATCTTATTCCTCAAACTAGCTTTCATCTAAGATTTCATCTTTAAGCTCTTGAACGTTTGGAACTCAAATTCTGTAGGAATACCTCATTATTCCCTTATCATTTTTTTCGGTATTAATCTTTTATCTAATTATTGGCTCTCTGCCTTCATTCATCACTTTTTCTGGCACAATATGTTCTTTTCCGATAACTCGGACTGTATTGCAATCTCAAACATCTTTTCGGTACCGGCTCCGGTTACCTTCACTTCTATTTCCATTTTCTCAAAATCTCTTATAAACTCTCCCAAAGACATTATTATCTTGAGTCTCTCCTTTTTACTAAGGGCATCAGCCACCACATTGGCTTTCCCAGAATGATAAAGAATCTCCCAATCATAATTCTTGATTAGCTCTAACCATCTCATTTGGCGCATGTTGAGCTCTTTCTGCATGAAAATGCACTAGAGCACTTATGGCTTAGGTAAATCTCGCACTTCTCTCCATACAAGTAGTGTCTCCAATCTTTAGGGCAAAACTATTGCCACGAGCCCAAGCTCATGGGTGGGGATATCGAATTTTATATTCCCTTAATTGTCTTGACGCGTACGCGATTACCTTGCTGTGCTGTATAAGAAGCACCCTAATTCCTTATGCGAAGCGTCACTACACTTCACAAAATCTCATTTTCCATCCGGCAACGCCAACATAGGGGCCATCACCAATCTTTGCTTCAGTTCTTAAAAGCTGTTCTCGCATTTCTCTGTCCATTCAAACTTCTCAGTCTTACGAGTAAGCCGCGTTAAAGGGGGCTACTATCTTTACAAACTTGAACGAACCTCCGGTAGTGATCGACCAATCCTACCTCTGGTAGTCGACCTAACCATGGTCATCAATTCATCAGTGGTCCTTTATTCATTCTTGTCAGGATCCTCCATGGGATCCTCCTCAGCAACTATCCCTTCTAGGACAACATCCTCAACCGCTACATCCTCAATATCAACATCATCCGGTCTTGCATTAGGACACTCTATCGGATCCACAATCCGATCTCCAATTAGTAATAAAACATCATCGCGCCATTGCTCCTCAACCTCAGGGTTCGGAGTCCCGCTACCATATACGATAACGAACTACGCCTCTATCGCTACATTTATAAGGGTTCCCATAAGGGTTTTAACTGTCGGTACTACGTTAGGTAGCCCGACTATGAACTTGGCAAGAGTTCTTATTATCTTAGTGAACTTATTATCTTAACGTCACATCATCTCTGAGGTTTATAACGCTTAGTTATGATACCACTTCTGTAACACCCCCAAATCCGGGGTCGGGGATCCGGGTTGTCACGAGTTCCATTTCCCTTAATATCACCGAATCTTAATACATAATCAACTACTCTGTACTGTGACCCCACAATAAACACACACACCACAAGTTATAGTCTCAGAGATGAATATCCAAAAATAATCACAAGTCATTTTATTCCACAATTATATGTCAATACACCTTAAAAAGGTTTCTGAATAAATTTACATTTCTTTGCCATTATTACAATTCATAAATATACATAATCTGGTACGTCAAAAGTTGAAAGCCTAGCCTATTGGTAATTTCTACCTCAGCTACAGCGGCCTCAACGCTTCCCGAAAGCTGCGGAACGTTTCCTATCCACTTGCGAATTGGGAGCTTGGTCCTGTTCATCTTGTCTATCTGATGTTGTGCGATGAAAGAAGAAAGCAAGGGTGAGCAGCAAGCCCACCAAAATAATATGTATAATGATTAACAATATATGAGCCTTCTCATAGTACTCATGAAAATCTTGGTCAAAAGAAATGAACCAAGTTTGATATCTTAATGCGATGAAGTCGCAAAATATTCAGTATATATATACATATATACTTTTCAAAATATTGGAAGTCCTCTTCCATGCATAATACACACAGAGTTCCAGTGTATAACTGTATAAAAATATCGTTGCAAGGTGATCTCATATATCTAACCCTGTCTCAACGTTTTTCTGAAAATCTTTGTCATGCATAAGATAATCATTTACTAGATATAAGTTTAAAAGATGAAGTTACAAGATACTCCAATATACTTATATCTTTTCCAAATACTACTTGAACTACCACCGTTCAAGTTATAATTAGTTTCGAAAGTTCATCACACTGATGAGACTACAAGATAAGACTTGTATAGATTCAATCTTTGAAATATTTTGAAGGAAATGAAGTTATGATATACTTCATTAAGTCCCGATATATATATACACCTATATATACATACGTTTCCTGAAAACCTCTGTCATGTAAAGTATGAACAGAATTGCAATATCCAATAAATTTGGAAAGGAAAGAATTTTGGCATAAACCTGGTATCTTGCTGATCAGGCAAAGATACCAATAAGTAACCTTTTCTATTAGTAGATGGACGAATTCCCCACTGGTCATCACCCTGGTCGCAATAGGACCTTATGCTGGACTGCCACTCAGCCACTTATGCATTTGATGGACTCCCACTGAGCCACTTACACTATCATGGACGCCCACTGAGCCCATGTTGTTTATGCCGACTCAATAGATGGACTTACTTCCCGAACGTTGGGTAAGTAATCAATTCATTTACCAAAACTGCAACCTTGTTGCGAATCTAAAATACACCATAGAGCCGGATCCCTCAGGTTTTGAGTGAGTATTTAAATCCCCTTTTTAAAAGGAAGATCTTAAATATAAAAATGAGTTTTGGGATCCGCTTTAACTTTTAAAAATCATTTTGAAGACTCGAAAACACTTTAAAGAGTGTTTGGAGTAATGCTGATTTAACAAAATAAATCAGTCCCAATATATTTAGAAAATGTCTGAATATTATTATTTAAATAATATTCTCATAAAGATAATCCTTATACAAATAATTGAAGTAGAAGTTGTAAGACTTATACTTGAAATGAGTATTAAATAACCAAAGATATACTTATATGAAAGTACTATCTTTATTTGAATAATCGAAAATAAGTTTGATTATCGAAACATTATTCTTTAATAAAATAAAGAATATTATTAAATAATAAGCGGAGTCATAATACCTCGAATGAATATTATAAATAATATTCATTAAATAAAATAACGGAGTAATCGAAAATAAGTTTGATTATGGACACCTTATTCTTTAATAAAATAAAGAATATATTTCAGTAATAAGCGGAGTCATAATACCTCGAATTAATATTATAAATAATATTCATTAAATAAAATAACGGAGTCATACATCCTCAAATGAATATTCAATTAATAATCATTAATAATATAACTGAGTCATAAGCCCTCGAATGAATATTCGAAATAATATTCAATAATAAAATAAAGGAGTCATAAGTCCTCGGATGAATATTCGAAATAATATTCAATAATAAAATAAAGGAGTCATAAGTCCTCGGATGAATATTCGAAATAATATTCAATAATAAAATAAAGTTATCAAATAAACCTTATTCGATTAATAGTTTTGAAAACTATAACATATATATATATATATATAAATATATATATATAAAATCTACTCGGGATCCTCGACTCCCGGTTTTAGAAAATATTTTCACCTTTGGGTCCCTATACTAAGGGTATATGCAAATTACTGCTATTCTCTAGCATAGGTATTATCAACTGAACCAACAGATATATTTGGCAAGAATACGAAACAGACATGCATATATATATACCATATCAGCATGCTTCAATATATCGCAACATTTGCTAATTAACCAACATGCATCTATCGCAAGATAATGCATATACATATATACATCACAACAACAGTATAACGGATAGAAAACTTGCCTGAGCGACTGGGGGTTACGAATGGCTCGGGACGAGTCTGGTAACCTATAAGCAACAAGTAAGTTGGAATTAAACCAAAGTCACTTGTAAATCTATACTCTAACCAACTCAGACTCTAACGCTCGTTTTGCGCTTAACGATTTACTTAAGTCACTCGAGTACCCTCGGCTCCACCATTTTTAATAAATTAACCATTACGAGTTTTAAGGCGATTCTTTCGCGAGTGGCTTACCAACTGCCTAACACACTTACCATAATTGTGTCATACATTAATTAACCATTTTTGGTCTTTAACCTATGTTTCAAAGTAAGGCGTGGGGAAAAGTTTCGTTCACGAAACGCCGTTACTTGAAACGGTCGTTTCTCCTAAACCGTGCATCGGAATCGAACGAACTACATATCAAAACGAAGCTCGTAACATGAGCTATCTAAACATGGCAATGATCAAAATCTAGCAGGGGGTTCTCGGGTCCTAATGTTATGAACAAAAGCAGTCTAAAGTAAATCGGACATTACGACGGCTATGTTTACGCGATTTCCCAAATTTAAACCAATTCAAAACAACCACAATTCAACCACAAATCATTCATACAACCAACATCCATCCATACCATACTACAACAGCCCCAACAATTCAATATTTCCAATTCATACTTATTTCTCAATTATGAACTAAGAGTTTACTTAAGTTCATTAACTAATAACCAAGATTTCCAACTCCAAAAATATCACAAAATCAACCAATCTCTAAACACACAATAATCATGCCTCTCACCAACTAAACTACTCATAACAAGCTCTAAACATGATTACACACCCATTACACTAACCCATCATCTAAACATTAGGAAATCTAAACAACAAAACTTAAAACTAAGACCATGAAGAGTTATACCTTCCTTGAAGCTTTTAATCCATGAAAGGTCCTTGGAATGCCCATGGAAGCCTTTATCTAACCTCCTACAAGCTTGTTCTTTCAAAGAAATCAAGAACACAAAAATTAATTTCAAGAAAGTACTATTCACCATCTTCTTGAATGATTTATAGGAAATGCTAGGAAAGGATTTTGAAGCTAAGATTTCTAGGAAGTATGTAACTTAACTAGGAGAAGCTAGGATAATTACCTTGTAAAATAGCAAGTGGAGGAGCTTGGACTTCCCAATTCTTAAGAAAGAAGCCGAGAGCTTCATGAAGAAATGGAGGGTTTGGTGTTTTGTGATTTGTTTTGCTTGGTTGCTAGGTTTTTTTTTGTTTTGTTTTAGGTCAATTACCCATTTACCCTTGATTTTGTGTGGTTAATATTCCACCACATTTCCTTCCCTCTTATGTCATGCTTGCATCACTTTGTGATGTCATCACCCCTCATTTGTCCTCTTTCTATTGGTTGGATGACACCATCCTCTCTTATCCTTTTGATTAACTTCCTAATTGTTTGCCTAATGACCGCTGATCTGTTATACGGTTCGCTTAACTTTCGTTTTCGTTTATCGTTTGAGGGATCATACCCGGGATCTTATTACTTAGGTTCCCTTAACCTTTCTCAATATATCATATTCCTTTTATGATCCTCTCTTATAATCCTTTAGTTTAAATCCTTTTTATCTTGTTACCTTATACTCAATTCTTTCCGTATCTAGTGGATTTCCGGGAAAAATCAAAGTGTTTGGAACTGGATTCTGACGATCTTTACATACACTTATATACCACATAGAGTACTAATAATATCTCAGAAGATCAATAACAGAACCCCTACATAGCGTGGCATGAAAAGTTTTCTCATTCAGCAAAAACACTATTCATAAGGGTTTCAAAAATTTTCCAAAAATTGGGGTTATTACATGCCTAGTTCAAATAGCAGTTGATAGTGACAATTCATAAGCTGACAGAGGCACATGGGTTGATAGAGACAAACTGGAATGTGGCAGCCTCTAGGAGGAATCAAGAAAATGCAACATTTCCATTCTGGTGCAAACAAGGAAGTATTCAAAGATTCACAGACAAACCTAAACTGCATTGGATAGAGAAATGAAGAAGAAACATGTGAAGAACCTTTTAATTGTATTTTACAGTTTTGTTTTCACTTATAAACTTGGTGATATATAAACCAAGTAGCAGCTAGTAATTAGATGTGATTTTTTTCCAGGGCTGTTTAGAAAAATCCAGAGAGAAAATCATCTAGTTTGTACTAGGAAGCAGCTGTGATTTAATTCTTTGAATCACAGATTTTCTGAAATAACACATCTCTGGTGGAACAACAAATCCACCAGAAAAGTGTTTAAGTCTGCTGTGTTCTTTACATTTGTGTTTGAATATATATCTGTCTGCATTAGCTCAAAGCAATTCACACACACTTGCTCATCAAAACACATAGACTAGAAACTGCTCAAAACTTGAAAAAGTTTTGAGTTTTACATTCAACCCCCCTTCTGTAAAACTCATTGTTAGTTCACTGGGAATAATAACGCTATTTATAATTACAGAAAATTAGTATCCCGTTAGATCATTCCGGATATAGAACGGTACGTTTATTTGTAAAAACCAATTCAAACGGTATCGGTTTTTGGGATAATTATCCAAATCAGTACAATTTGTACTGCGGTCTTGGTCTCAGCGCCTGGTTACACGTACTACGAGGTGATAATTGGGATAGTTTAATAAAAAACTCCCGTTTGTCGAAAATACAAGTTTTATTAATTTATTGAAATGAATATTGTATCGAAAATGTTGCGCCGGGACCCGCGCAGGACAAACCGTGCGCCAGATCGAAAAAGTTGAAACATGGAATATGCTCGGAATATTACAATTAGGTTAGGAAGGAGTTCTCGAAAGAGTTTCTGGTTCCAAAAACGTAACAACGGATAACGTCGATTGGTTCCCGTTTTTGTAAAATAGATTTTAAATACCCGGAAATTTTTTTTATAAATTTCATATGATTCTTATAAATTCATAAATCAATATAAAAATAATTAGGAAGATATGGAAATTATCTATATTTTATTTTGGACATATAAAAATTAAAATACTCAATTAATAATATTTTTAAACATCCAAACACATTTTACACTTAACAAATAATTCACAGAATAGATACTGAACACATATAATAATTATTTATTAGCAAAAATAAGTACATGATATAACCCGGATATTACATCATTCCCCCCTTAAAAGGATTTTGTCCTTAGAATCTCCTAAGAGAACAAATGAGGGTACTTTTCTCTCATATCACTTTCTAATTCCCAGGTTGACTCTTCAACCTTTGGGTTTCTCCATAATACTCTTACTAGCTTTACCACTTTATTTCTCAATACCTTCTCTCTTTTCTCTAGAATCTCTATCGGACTCTCTACATATGACAAATCTGCTTGAAACTCTATTGGCTCATATTCTATTACATGCCTGGAGTCTGGATTATACTTCTTAAGCATCGATACGTGAAAAACATTGTGAATGTGCTCCATGTGCGGAGGTAACGCCAATTCGTAAGCTACTTTGCCAACGCGCTTTAGAATCTCAAAAGGTCTGACATATCTTGGGCTCAGCTTTCCTTTCTTTCCAAACCTCGTTAGTCCCTTCCACGGTGATACTTTCAGTAATACCAAGCTTCCTTCTTCGAATTCCATGTCTTTCCTTGATTGGTCTGCATATTTCCTTTGACGGTCCTGTGCGGCTATCAATCTCTTTTGGATAATTTCCACCACTTCTTTTGTCTACTGTACTAGTTCAGGTCCAAGTATTTTGCGTTCTCCTACTTCATCCCAATACACTAGGGATCTGCATTTGCATCCATAAAGGGCTTCATAGGGTGGCATCCCAATACTGGCATGATAATTGTTGTTATAAGAAAATTCTATCAGAGGTAAATGCTCATCCCAACTTCCTTTGAAATCAATAGCACAAACACGTAACATGTCCTCGATTGTCTGGATCGTTCTTTCACTTTGGCCGTCCGTCTGTGGGTCGTAAGTTGTACTCATATTTAGTCTTGTTCCCAAAAATTCTTGAAAACTTTTCCAAAATCTTGAATTAAATCTTGGATCTCGATCAGATACGATAGACACCGGGACTCCGTGATGAACTATAATTTCCTTCAGGTACATATGGACCAACTTGTCGAGTGAAAATCTTTCATTTATAGGAAGAAAATGAGCTGACTTGGTAAGTCTATCCACTATAACCCAAATGGCATCATGATTAGCCCTTGTCATTGGTAATCCAACTTGAAATCCATGGCAATATGTTCCCACTTCCACTCTGGAATCTCCAATGGCTGTAGCAATCCACTTGGTCTTTGATTTTCGGCTTTAACTCTCTGACATGTATAACATCTGCTAACCCATTCCGCAATTTCCCTCTTCATATCTGGCCACCAATAATTTTCCTTTAAATCTCTGTACATTTTCGTACTCCCTGGATGGATTGAATATCTTGAATTATGTGCACCCTGTAAAATTTCATTCTTCAGCTCCGTCACCGGTGGAATCCAAATTCTTGAAGAAAACCTAAGAATACCTTGATCATCTTTCTGCGTGCACAATTCCTCACCTACCAAACGATTTATATCTTGATCCATTACATCTTCCTGACACTTCTTTATTTTCCCTAGCAACTCCGGCTGAAAAGTCATACTGTACACTTTTGCTTTATTAGGCCTGCAAACTTTAATCTCCAATTCCAGTTTCTAAAATTCCTTATATATCTCTTCAGGTACTGATAACACATTTAACTTTTCCTTCCGACTCAACGCATCTGCTACAACGTTCGCTTTACCGGGATGATAATTAATCGAGCAGTCGTAATCCTTGATCAATTCTAACCATCTCCTTTGCCTCATATTAAGCTCCTTCTGTGTGAATATGTACTTTAAGCTTTTGTGATCCATGTAAATCTCGCACTTTTCTCCATACAGATAATGTCTCCAAATTTTCAAAGCAAAAACTATGGTTGCTAGCTCCAAGTCATGAGTAGGATATTTGTGTTCGTGTGGTTTCAATTGCCTTGACGCATACGTAATCACCTTATCGTGCTGCATTAGAACGCATCCTAGTCCGTTATGAGAAGCATCGCTATAAATTACAAAATTCCCTTGATCGTCTGGAAGTGACAAAACAGGTGATGTGATTAATCGTTGCTTCAATTTCTGAAAACTTTCTTCGCACTTGTCGTTCCATATAAACTTTTCATTCTTCCATGTAAGCTTTGTCAATGGTATTGCAATCCTTGAAAAATTTTGAACGAATCGACGATAATTTCACGCTAATCCCAAGAAACTTCTTACCTCGGTGGGTGTTCTCGGTTTTTCCCAATTTGTAATTGCCTCAATCTTTGCTGGGTCCACTTTGATCCCTTCATTACTGACTATATGTCCTAAGAACTGAACTTCCTGTAGCCAAAAATCACACTTCGAGAATTTAGCATATAACTTCTTTTTCCTTAAAATCTCCAAAGTTGTTCTCAAATGTTCCGCATGATCCCCTTCCGCCTTTGAATAAATCAAAATATCGTCTATAAACACAATAACGAACTTGTTCAAGTATTCCTTGAAAATTCTATTCATCAGGTCCATAAAAGCTGTCGGGGCATTGGTCAATCGAAAAGACATCACTAAAAATTCGTAATGTCCATACCTTGTTCTGAAAGCTGTCTTTGGTATATCTTCTGGCTTAATCTTCAGTTGATGATATCTCGATCTTAAGTCAATTTTGGAGAAGAACTTGGCTCCCTTCAATTGGTCAAATAGATCGTCAATTCTGGGTAACGGATACTTGTTCTTGATTGTAAGCTTGTTGAGCTCCCTATAGTCGATGCACAGTCTCATGCTTCCATCTTTCTTCTTGAAAAATAATACCGGGGCTCCCCATGGGGACACACTGGGTCTGATTACTCCTTTCTCTAACAGCTCTTGCAATTGCTTCGCTAGCTTTTTCATCTCAACGGGCGCCATTCTATACGGGGCCTTGGATACCGGTTCTGTTCCAGGTGCTAAGTCGATTGCAAACTCAATTTTTCTATCTGGAGGAAGTCCTGGTAATTCGTTGGGAAACATGTCTGGAAATTCATTCACTACTGGAATATCTTCAAGTTTCGCTGGCTCCTGACTCCTATCAATCACATATGCCATGAAATGCTCGCATCCTTGTCGTAGTAACTTCTTGGCTTGAATCATCGTTAAGAACTTCTTTACTTGTTTCTGGCCCTTGAACGTTACTATTCTTTCGTCTAACGTCTTCACCATTACCTTCTTATTTCGACAATCTATCTGGGCATCGTGCTTAGATAACCAATCCATTCCTAAGATAACGTCAAACTCTCTTAACTTAAATGGTATCAAATCTACACAAAACTTACTACCAGAAATCTCAATCTCATAATTCTCACAAACTTGATTAACAGATACTCATTCTTGATTTTCTAATTCCACAGTCATTATTTCATTTAAATATTCAACTGGGCAATCTAGCTTACTAACAAAATCTTATGAAACAAACGATCGAGTTGCTCCCGAATCTATTAACACTTTGGCACATAAAGAATTCACATTAAGCGTACCTGCCACGACATCAGTATCCTGGATAGCATCCTTTACAGACATATCAAAAACTCTGGCCCTTGGAGTCTCATTCACTGTTGGAGTAGATCCCATAATCCTCAATGCATTACTGACTGGGGTTGGTGTCGTGCAATCGCTGGCTATATGTCCTGGCTTCCCACATTTAAAGCACGTAAATCCAATCGCTGGAACCTTCACTGCTGGATTCCGGATAGGCTGATCCTTATTTGTTGGCTCTCTTGCTGGCTGATTTCGGCACTCCCTTGAATAGTACCCTTTTTGATTGCACTTGAAACAAACTATATTCAACTTATTACAAACTCCTCCATGCTTCTTCCCACATACCCTGACAATCTAGAAAAGTTAATCTCAACTGATTTGGCTGATTCGCATTAACTGGACGGTTGCCCTGGCTTCCGTCGCCTGCATTTTGTCTCTTGAAATTAAAATTTCTTCCTGGCTGAAACTTGCCCTTCTTAAAAAATATAGAAACTTCCCTGGTTGTGACTGACCTTCATTCCCTTCAAATTTCAATTTCTTGCTTTCTTTCTCCTTTTGTGACATATCACTCTCTGTCTCTGCAATCATAGCCTTCTATACAACTCCTGCATAGGTATCCAATTCAAAAATGGCTACCTTCCCTCTGATCCATGGCTTCAAACCTTGCTGGAATCTCTTAGCTTTCTTCCTGTCAGTATCCACATATGACGGCACATACCTTGACAATTCCTCAAACTTACTATCATTATCCGCCACCGACATATTCCCTTGCTTTAATTCTAAAAACTTCAGCTCCATCTGGTCTTGGACAAACTGAGGAAAATACTTTTCTAAAAAAAACTCCTTAAACCTCTCCCAAGTAATAACATCTGTTCCTTCCAACGTCTTCACCATCTCCCACCAATAGGTGGCCTCATTCTTCAAATAGTAACTTGCAAACTCAACCTTCTGTTCTTCCTTGACTTTTACTAAGGCAAATGCCTTCTCTATCTCCTTTAACCAAACATTTGCTTCAATCGGCTCTAATGAACCCTTGAATTCTGGTGGGTTTACTGCCTGAAAAGTTTTGAAAGTTACCTGGGGATTGGTCTGTCTTTGTTGTTGTTGTGCCAGGTGAACTGTTTGTTGGGCCAAGATTTGAAGAATCTGGGCTATTGCTGGATCTATAGGTCCTGGGTTTGCATTTTGGTTTGTATCATCTTGGTTGTTATTATTGTTGTTGTTAGTTTCTTCATTCTGGGTGTTGGTGCGGGTATTTCTTCTGGGAGGCATTTTTCTGTAAAGAATCAAACAACTTATTTAGCTTTTAAATCAAATTCTTTGCATAAAAGAAAAGTTTTGTAACACAGAAATATCTCTTTTTTGAAAACAGTTGTAATAGTTGAACTAAGTAAATTGCATGCTTCTTTACAGAATATAAACAGTTATAGAAAACAGGGTACATGGTATCACAGGGGTATAACTGGTGCAATAAATAAGGTAAAGTAAAACAAGTGTAGTAAAATAAATGACAATACTGGAAAGGAAAAAGGTACTGATATATATAGATCAAAAGTTTTGGGTAGTATAAGCGTAAAGACGCTTCGAAAGTAAAAGCAAAAGGGTACAACAACCTACTCACTAGTCAGCATAGCTAGTCTATAGATACAACCCAAAAGTCTACTGATACACACTACGCACTACTGTACATACTACACAACCATAATAACACTGCTCAGCATCTTTGGATCTCTGACTCATGGCAAGTCTGGACCTCCAATCTCCTCAAGCTCCCCTAGAACCCACTTAGCCCACTCTACTAGGAGATCAGGGGTGATGTCCTCATGTGTAGCCTCAGCAATCCTCACTGTAGCTACTCTACGAAACACCTGAAGCCTCTCTCTGAGTCGCCTCTCACCACTCCCAACCTCTCTGGTACGCATAATATGTAGTAACTCCTGCATCTGACCCTGTAGGAATCGCTGCTCCATAAGGCAAGCCTCAAACTGATGATATGGGACAAGATCAGAAGAGAACTGGAAAGGTACTCCTGTAACTGAGTGACTAGTAAAGCCTGAATCAGTAGGTGGGGGTCCTCTGATAGGTGGCCTCATGCCTGGGGGTGGAATAGCCTGCAATGGTACGGGTGCAACACAGGTGGAGGTAGTATAGCCAACACTGGTGGAACAACAGGACGTGGATCCGAAGATGGTACTCCAACTGAAGGCTCTGAGTGATCAGCTGATACGGGGATGAAAGAGTCGGCCATCGCCGCTATCTGAAATCATATTGCAATATAAGAATCCCGAACCATGACGTGAATTACACTAATACCTGTTATACCATAGCACTCAACCTCTCGACGTTCTATCTTTCTATTCCTTAATTCTAATCCTAACCCTCTACCCATTCCCGTCAATCTAGGCTTGTGTCAGTGACTTATAACTTGTAGCTCTGATACCAAACCTCTGGCGCCCTCCAAACCCGGGTCAGAAGTTTGGGGGTCCACACACACACACCTTATTAATAACCTGCTTATAGTAATGATAAAGATAATAATATGCAGTGATCCTACTTACCAACTACCACGGACCGCAACAGGTTAAAGTATGCACACAAGCCAAACACACTTACTTATATTATAAACCGTTCAAATCCCAACTATCCAAACTCAGAACTGAGTATTAAACATTATTACAAACTTTTACAAACTTAAATTATTCCAAAAGAAGCCTACTAGCTCAACTCGATCAACCTGAACCCCTAGCTCTCACGCTGGACTGGGGATCCTCGGTACCAACCGGTTCCTTATTAACTGGAAAAGAACATAAACAACATCGCATAAATGAGCTAACTAGCTCAGCAAGTCACAATGACAAAACTGAGAATAATGATCATCAGGTGAATATGGTTATGATATCAAGTGAACAATGGATTATGATTTAGAATTGGATATTATATTTTCATTTTAAAAACCAAGGTTAGGCTGCTGATCAGTCACGCACTAACCCCGAGCAAAGCACACAACACTGCTCTAACTACTGGATCCAAGACACACATTGGCCTAACTTGACCATTATATGGTCTGACCACGAATCTGGTCCACAATTTTATAAAAACAATCCAATTCTACCATAATAACAGAATAAGCAGTAATAAACAATAAACAGGATCATTAACAACATTGGGCGTTTAATAATAAATATGGTTTCAATCTGCATAAAGATCAATAGGGCATTTCCAAAGCTTGGTTGTTAGGTAGTGAAAGAATTGGATAACAAAAGAATCAGTGTTTCAGGGTTTCAAGGATTTGGCCTTTCAAAGCATAAGATACAATGGTTTGAGTGTGTAAGCAATCTGGTTCAGTGTTTGATAATTAGTTTGTATACATTTGTGGAGTAGTATCGTATATTTGAGGTTCGTATTTGGGTATACAACAATCAATGGTCTAGAAGGAATCAAGTTTACGGCTAAATATCAATAACTGGAATCAGGGTTTTGGGTTCGGTGCTTAAAAGCACTTGCAATATAAAATAAGATTATCAATCAATACAACATCTCGAGAAAGTTCAGAACACTTGCCTGGTACTAGCTTACTACACTACACTTGCTCTCAATCACCACTGTCTTACTCCTTGACTACCTGTTTCCCTTTCCTACGCCTTGCCTCTTCTGCTCCCATATCATAAGCATCTATTAATATTCAACTCATATGATTCTATTTGACACATACTTCTATCTACCCTTCGTTTCACCCAAATTCGATTAACGGATTGAAAGTTACGCAATAAACAAGTAAACATCGAATATACAGACCGACAGCTAACCAACAAGTCACATATAACACATAACACGTCATATAATCAATGGTATATCATTTATAAAGAAGTCTCGGGTCATAAATAGGCTTTCGGATATTTAAAATGATTTTTAAAACATTTTTCGGAATTAAAACGGGTCGTTGGATCAATTTCGGAGTAATAAACAGGGTTCGGTTGGCCCATTTTGGCTTCAAAACCATTTTATAATAATTATCGAGCCTTGAAAATAATTTAGAATAATATTTTAAAGCTCGAAACTATTTTTCGGAATTTTTAAATCATTTTTAAATAATTAAATCTAATTAAATAATTAATTAAAATCAATTAATAATTAATTAAATCAATTAATCAATTAATTTTCGAATTAATTGATCAATTAATAGATTAAAAATTAACTGAAATTAATTAACTAATTAATTCAGATTTATTTTTGAATTAAAAATAATTTTTGGAATTAAAATAATAATTTTTGGAATTTTCAGAAATTAAAATCGAATTTTTATAATAAATTAAATAGGAAATATGATTTTTGAATAATATTAAAACAGGAATCCTATTTTTGAAAACTCTGGAAAGTTTAGGGACTGAACTTCATCATTTTCAAAAGATAAGGTACTAAATTGCAATATTGACGGGGGTCGCCGGGAAAACGTCTGGGGTGGCCGGAGAACACGTTCCCGGCATCCTCACCCTACCACAAGCTCCAGATCACATCTACAGACAACCAGGAATCGATTCATGCAATCAAAACATATCAATAACCCCAGACTTGGCCGGAAATTGGCCAAGAACATCGTCGGTTTCAGGCGAAACATCGAAAACTTAAAAAGACAACTCCCTACGATTCAAGCATCCTCTGTTAACGAGCTATATACCAATCGATTGCAAATTTCATAAGGAATAAAATCCACTATAAATCAACAGCTAATAACCCCTAAATCAAAAAGCCCCAAATTTCAATTGAAAACATTCATACGGGTTATAAACCCTAATTTTAAAATTCGAGAATTAAACCCACTTTTGAGCATGTTATTGAACTCCAAATCAAACGTATGACATATGAAAATCATCAGGAAAACAAGCTCTACAACATGCAATCATCAAATCATACAAACAATCATCCGAACAAAAATTCATATTTTTAATAAAAATAATTCGAAATTAAATAAAAATATAGAAAAATAACCTTGATTTCTGCAGTTCTGAAACTTGAAGAAACTGAAAGAACACCTTAAAACCTCTGTTTTGGTTACTCGAGCGTTCTAAACGGAGATCAATAACACCTTCAATTTATGGTTTGATTTTCAGAAGGGTTTATGAATATAAGGATTTTCTCTGAAAATTTATATAATTACTGACTGCAAATGATCTTGATACGAAATAAAATACGGTAAAAGACTATTTATAATTACGAAAAATTAATATCCCGTTGGATCATTCCGGATATAGAACGGTACGTTTATTGGTAAAAACTGATCCAAACGGTATCGGTTTTCGGGATAATTATCCAAATCAGTACAATTTGTACTGCGGTCTTGGTCTCAACGCCTGGTTACACGTACTACGAGGTGATAATTGTGATAGTTTAATAAAAAGCTCCCCTTTCTCGAAAATACAAGTTTTATTGATTTACCGAAATGAATATTGTATCGAAAATATTGCGCCGGGACCCGCGCAGGACAAACCGTACGCCGGATCGAAAAAGTCGAAACATGGAATATGCTCGGAATATTACAATTAGGTTAGGAAGGAGTTCTCGGAAGAGTTTCGGGTTCCAAAAACATAACAACGGATAACGTCGGTCGGTTCCCGTTTTTGTAAAATAGATTTTAAATACCCGGAAAAAGATTTTATAAATTTCATATGATTCTTATAAATTCATAAATCAACATAAAAATAATTAGGAAGATATGATAATTATCTATATTTTATTTTGGACATATGAAAATTAAAATACTCAATTAATAATATTTTTAAACATCCAAACACATTTTACACTTAACAAATAATTTACAGAATAGATACTGAACACATATAATAATTATTTATTAGCAAAAATAATTACACGATATATCCCGGATATTACATGAGTAATCACCTAGTATAAATATATTACATTGCAGTTAATGTATCGGATATATGCAATTTTTATAGACATGCACATATTGATATGTTAGACATTCAATTTATAAGAGAGTTTAATAACCTATTTTAAGGCAAAAATCACAATTCTCATTATAAAGTAATTTAAGCCATTCTACCCAAAAGGCAAACCTAAGATACGTAAATGAATCTAAGCCTCATGATTCCCTCAATTATTTCTAGTTTTGAACAACATGTGCCCAGATTCCAGTCTACGTACTCTACCCATTCTATTATGTTTTATATTCTACCGTAAAGTACTTTATTAGGAGCCAAACTAGGTGTAGACCATATTCCTAGGTCTTGTAACTACCCCCCCCCCACCCAAGTTATATTGGTCTAAGAAAATTATACAAGTAATGCTTTTAAGATTTACCTGGGAGACGCGTGTACCTAGACATTCACAATGACTTAGATTTTTACCATGTTATAACTAATCTCGTTAGATATTGAGTACAACACGGGGGTGAATGTGTTTCTTTGGATTTTTAGCCTTTTTAAACAGTTTAGATATTTGGTGAACAAAGCAGTTTCTAATTTGCAGAGATATTGTGTTAACAAAAATAAACAATAATCACAATATTTCAAAACTCACTTAATTTAAATTAATTAAGTTTGTCTTGCTATAAATTATGTGTTCTTAAAAATATAAGAACTCAACTTCTTCCTTGAGAGAATACACGAATATATGAATTTGTTTGTTACAACTAAACTGAGGACAAGTGCATGCTTTATACACTAGCATCACGGGTTTACAAGACTTGTAATAAAATGTACTAAACTACTTTCTAAAGCAACCTTTTTCTATTTTCATTTCTAGCTTAGCAAATATGTGCAGAATCTTACAGGTCTGTGACCATCTTTTGTCCAGTTAATCTTCGCCCTTGATCTTGTATTCTTCCAGCTACTTTGTATACTTTTCAATCTAGTTGATAGATCATTTATTTACTGATAATCTTGAATATTTAACTTGTTTGCATTCTGTATTTGAGAGGCATATCGAGATCTCCAGTTTATTCTATAGAGAAGTGACATCTCGATAAGTATAATGACTTATCGATATCTTTGAGTTCTCTATAGGTATATTTGACTTGTCGAGGTCTCTTGATTTTTGCATGTGGAATGACATGTCGATATGTCTGAGATCTCTACATTTAGAATTGACTTGTCGATACCTCCGAGATCTCTATATAAATTTGGACTTGTCGATACCTCTGAGATCTTTATATGAGAAATTGTCGATATCTCCAATTCTTCACATCTTCATTTTGACTTGTCGATATCTCTGAGTTCTCTACATGCAAAATTGACTTGTCGATATCTCTGAGTTCTCTACATGCAAAAATGACTTGTCGATATCTCCAGTTCTCTACATCTTCATTTGACTTGTCGATATTTCCGAGACTTCTCTATAACCCATTTTGGACTTCTCGATAAGTCATTCTGGACTTCTCGAATGACTTCTCGATATAACTTGATATGTGACTTGTCGATATCTTGACTTAGAACATTTTTCATAAAACAGTTTTATTCAACTCCAAGCTTTTACACTTTTCTCTGAGGCATGATCATGGCTTGATCTTCTTCAAGTATTTATTCCCTAGCTTGAATATGTTTACAGAAAAACACTCCAGTCTAATCTTTTAACCTTTTTACAGACTCAAGAAATACAATACAAAATACAAAATAGGTTATCAAACAACTAAATCTCAGGGTTGTCAATGTGATTTAGTCATGTTCTTGTATAGGCATGTCTTGCACAACAATCTCCCCCAATTTGTGAGAAAAACTGACAGATTGACAAATACAAACTTTTATACATTTGATGATTATATAAGTTCAATAATTACATCCATCAAGTGAAATTTTCATAGCATGGTTCTTTCCAAATGAGGTCCTTGAGATTTACTAGTACTTGTAGTTCTTCAATTATTTATGTCCCTCTTATAGCTTCTACCATCTTGAGCCCATCATCCAATGAGTAACCATTTAGGTAACCAACTCTGAATCTTGACAATCTGCCAATTTGTATGTTCAGAAAATGTCCATCTTTTGATATTCTACTCAACCCCCTTGCCTTGAGCTCATTTGACCTCTGTTCAAACATCTCTATCTCTTTGGCATACTTTCTATCTTTTTCCTCCTTTTCAGCCTTCAATCTTCCATGTTTTTCATTCCTTTCCCTCAACCTTTCAGACATCACAGCCTTCCACATTCTAGTACTTGTGTCCTTATCCTTCATCAAGCTAATCACCATCTTCAATTATGTGGCTGAAAATATTTCCATTACTCCCCTACTAGGAGAAATGAAGGAGCCATCCAAATAGTAGATTTTGACTTCTGCTAAAGAGACAACACAGACTTTGACAATTTCTTCTGATAGTTGTTGGAAATGATCATCATCTGTAATGCTCATGTTTAGAGGCAGAAAGTCATCTTTATTGAAACAGTTCTAGATGACCCCAGCATCAGCTTGCATTTTCCTTGGTTTTCTTCCAACAGTCTTGAAGTGAGTTATGGTTGGAGGCTTAAATGAAGGTAGGCTTGTGATTTTCTTTAGTGTGACATGGCTTGATCTGATTGGTATCTTGAGTAGGGTGTTTGCAGTTTGTTTATACAAGATTTTTTGCTTTTGAGATAGAATTGGTTGGGATTGTGTTTGGCTAGGTTTGGTGGTTTGAGTTTGTGAGATTTGTTGGACATATTTCTTGGAACCTTCTTCTCCTCCCTTTTTCTTTCTCCTGTTTTCATCTCCCTTCTTTCTATCATTCCTCTTCTTCTCATTTTTCTTTTTACTTCCAGTTGCTTTGGTAGATTGACTTGGATTTGAGCCAGAAGGTTTTTTCTCATCATTCTTCTGCTCATCATCATCCAAGTCATCTTTGGTGTTGAATTAAGTGTTTGGCAAAATGGTTTCAGCATTTTGTAAGAATCTTCCCAAGATCCTTATCACTTCCTCGTCTTCATCTGTTTTCTTCTTCTTTGTCTTGAGATCAGTTTCCAATGTCATGATTAATTTGAGATTACCCTTAACACGGTTTTTGGGGATTGTGAAGTATTTGCACTTTCTAGTTTGAGGACAGATGTAGGCCACCCCTTGCTTTAGTTCATTAACCCATTGGTTGTCCTCTGGAATAACTGGATTAACTCTATCAATTATTACATCCAGCTCAAATACTCTCATGGATTGAAGATTTGAGAGAGACACATGTCCAAACCACAATCATTGACATTGGCCACTATTCTTTTCTCCAAGAATTATCCAACCTTTACAATCACCACTCTCCGAAAGTTGATGTTGTTAACCAAAGCTCTCTTGTAAGTGATGTAGTTGTTTTGAAGAGAGACTCTTAGCACAGTTAGTAGCTCGTTGAACTCATTATCTTGACAGGGTCAATCCGCAGCTTTATGGAGTCTGTCTTTACTAACATCTTGAGAAACTTTAACTTGCGTAGAGCTTTGGCCAGAGTGTGATGTTGATTTTCCAGCTTCTTTTGATTGTTGAATTCTAGCTTCTATCTCCCCCTTAGTCTTGGTAGCAGGCAGGAGTAGAGGACTAGGAATTTCTGGCCTTATAGCTTCATACAATGCAGGTAGAGGAATCGTCAAGGCACCTATAATAGCTCCCAAAGAGACAGAATTCTGCATTTGGAGATGTTTGTTGGATTCCACTAGGGACCTTATGTCATTTTCTTGACTCTGCACTAAAGTAGTAAGAACAGTGACATGCGTTGTAAGAGAATCATTAAAGGCTTGAAGAGTGGAGACTTTTTACTGTAGAGACTGGATTTGTAGATTGGTTGAAGTAGAGATTGGTTATTGTGAGATTGATGAAAGAGGAGCACCAAAAGTGGATTGAATAGATTCCTTGATTCCCTTCATCAATAAGGCTGGGGGTTCATACCTGGCTTGATGAAGTTACTCTAACTTGACCTTTGTGTCATTGTTGCTAGTGATTTGATTTTGGACAACTTCATGAAGAGCCAGGAATGATTCCTTTAAGTTTTTGATGTTTTGCTCCATACTAGTCACATCAAACCTAGCCATTTGATCAGCAAATTTGTTGAATTTATTTTTTATCTCTACCTGAGATGACAGAAGTTGATCCATTTTATCTTTCACCAACTTCCTGGTTATCTCTTGATGACTATTCAGTTTCCGTTCTAATACTTTACCAATAAGGTGGAAATCTTTGAGTTGTGCCTTATAGACCTCTATAATAGCATCATATACATCCTGTGGACTGAGAGTCTTGGAATTGCTTCCTAAGATGGTGATATATTCTTCTCTGAATCTAGCCAAGACCTCATCCATACTCAAACTAAAATCCTTATCTAGCCAAGCATCCACATTCCCATCCTTCTCAGCTTCATCAACAATCTTGTGTTGTTGTTCTTCAATATATGCTTTATATGACAGCAAGATAACCTTATAATCTTGATTGGACATGTCAGTTGTGAGTAACTGTTGGGTAATGTTTGCAAGGACAGCTAATTGGTCTACAAGAAGATCATTCATTGTAATTGGCGTAGATTGATCATCTTGTAGCCATTGTGAGATAAGGTGAGAAGGTTGTTGAGTGGGGTTGGAGGTAGATGGGATGTCTATTTGGTTAGAGGTGGAGGGTTGTGAGGTGGTAGGTAACCATGTGATTGGAATCTGTAACATCCCACATCGATAAGAATAAGTGTGTTTGGGACATTTATAGATACAAGTCAACAACTAATTTGTACCAAATCGCTAGCTTTTTCAGATTGACCTGTGGTGGGTTGTTGGGTCCTGGTACACATTCGGTTGTGGGCTTGGGTGTTATAAATGGTATCAGAGCTCTGCCCGGCCGGAAGTGTAGTGGCACTGCCCGAGTTTCGTATGTGTGTTTGTGGGCTCGACGAGGACGTCGAATTTATAAGAGGGGGTGTTTGTAACATCCCACATCGATAAGAATAAGAGTGTTTGGGACATTTATAGATACAAGTCAACAACTAATGTGTACCAAATCGCTAGCTTTTTCAGATTGACCTGTGGTGGGTTGTTGGGTCCCGGTACACATTCGGTTGTGGGCTTGGATGTTATAAAATATGTGACAACCCGGGTCAAATCCCGAGCCTTTTTCAAAAACCGGGTCAAGTCCCGATTACGAGTCCTAAATAAGCTGAAGCATACTCTCCTGAGTGCAGCCAACTTGGGTTATGACAAGCCCACCACAGGCCCCCAAAAGATCATGATTTGTTGGTGTACATAGTAGTAGTACTTCACCTTATAAACTAAACAGAAGTCCCAAATCTCCTTGATGTGGGACTGGGGTGTTACAAACTCCCCCACTTAAACTCCTGACGTCCTTGTCAGGCCGAACAAACAGCCCATAGGTCCAGATCTTTGCCTCTCTAGCCATTGTGGGATAATATCGGCTAGCATCGTGTCCCCACCTTCGGACCTCTTGCCATTATGGGATAATACCACCAGCCTTCGTGTCCCCACCTCCGGTAACTTGACGCCTCAAACTTTCGAGAGTCGGCTCTGATACCATATGTGACAACCTGGGTCAAATCCCGAGCCTTTTTTGAAAACCGGGTCAAGTCCCGATTACGAGTCCAAAATAAGCTGAAGCATACTGTCCCGAGTTCAACCAACTTGGGTTACGACAAGCCCACCACAGGCCCCCAAAAGATCATGATTTGTTGGTGCACATAGTAGTAGTACTTCACCTTATAAACTGAACAGAAGTCCCAAATCTCCTCGATGTGGGACTAGGGTGTTACAGAATCACAGTTGAACTCATAGTAGAAACTGTGGTTTTGACATTGTGTTGTTCATCAGTAATGGAAACCTCCATTTGAATAGGAGGGGATTTGACCAGGTTATTGTCATGTACCATGACCTCAAACTCTAGTTCTTCTTGCAAAGAACTGGCACTTGAATGTGCTTGACTTGTCTCCCCAATAGTTGGATCATTGACAATTTTACTCCCAGCTTCTATTGACAAAGCAATTTAAGTCCCTACATGAGGATTTTTAGGGGAGTTATCCCTCAGGAGTACTACCCTCAAACCTTTCAGTCTGTGAAGATTGATTTACACATGAAGGTGCATTTGGTGCTACCACAGGGTCTTCAATAAAAACTGATGAAACCCCTATGTTTTTGTTGGTGTCATCATGGTCTACCCCAATGTAGACTCTCCCCAACTAAGTATGGTTCCTGGGTGGTGAGCACAGTCTCTAGAACCGTGTCACTTGATTTTGACAATAATTGAGAAGTGGATTCAATTGTTTCATTATAGGTAGAAGAAATTTGAGATATGAGATTAGTGATTGAGAGTTGAGTGTTGGAAGCTCCTCTGAATAGATGAGGGAGCTTCAATGGATGTGCTCTCAATGTATGTGCCATTCTTATTCCTTCTTTCATAAACTTGAGTGTGCTCAAGTTGTTATGCAAACTCTTTACAAGGTGCACTAGGGAGATTGCTTTGTTCAATAGAGACACCTTGTTGAGAGGATGCCTCTAGAGTTTGTTTTGATCCCTCTTTTATAACTGCATCCTTTTGGGAAGATGCAGAGGTAGCCAATTGAGTGGTCAACTCAATTTTCTTAGTCTTCTTTGGCTTCTTGACCAAGTTAGACTCTATTTAAATTTGATCCTCACCACTCTCATTGATGATTGTTAATGGTTCCTGTTTTCTCTTCTTTTTACTCACTCCAGCCTGTTGAGAGGATAGAGTGGTTAATTTCCTAGCTTCTAGGGGTAATGAAAAAGGGGTCTCAGTTTGGGAAGGCCCCTGTTGGTGTTCCTGTATTTTTACTTCCATAGGTACAGGAGCCATTACCGAACTAGGTATAGCACTTGACCTCATATCAGGCATAGGGTATGGATAGGTCCTAAATTTCTCAACATAAATGGAGTGATTCTACAACCTACCTATACTTTGTTCTTTGTAATTAGTGAACCAAACAAGATTTTGGACACTTGCTTACAAATGCCTATTTTACTTCTATCAATACCACTAAGTAAATGTATGTCTGCAACTCTATTATTTAAAGTAGACATAATAAACCTAGGAAAGAAAATTTCCTTACCTCTTGTGGCCAAAGGCATTGTGAGCCTTGTGTTGAGTTCTTCCAGGATCAATAGCCCCACATTAATGTGCCTGTTATGAGCCATGGAGAACACCAGTTTCTGGACCACACTGGATTTATTATCTTATCCAGTCTTCCTGCAAGTGAAAGCCCTCACAATTGAGTCAAACAAGAATGAACATTCCCTCCTCATATGCTTCTTTTTCAAGCTAGCCAGGTTGATCTTCTCATTGTAGTTGATAAAGTCCATGAACTCAGCTAGCTCTTATTAAGTTGGGACCTCCACCATGTTATCAGTAGGAATGCCCAAAGCCTTGTTGACATCATCCTCATTGAATTCCACTTGTTGGCCTTGTTGACATCATCCTCAACTCATGCACAACTGTTCAAACCACATCTGAATTCCAGAATTCATTGAGAACATCCATGTACAGAATGGGATTAGCAGTTAAGGCACCTGCAAAGTATGTCTCAGACAAAAACTTGACAAAGCTCTTAAAGCTGTCAGGAGCTTGATTAACATCTGTGAAAGCTAGGTATTTGGTTCCCTCCTTTGAGGTGAAAGCTCTAACAGTGTTTGATGCCATTGTAAGTGTTTGAATTTGAGTTGGTAAGAGATTTGAAAGAGAATGAGTTTGAAATGACAGAGAACAGTTGAGGTTTGCAAAAGCTAGGTCAATTGAGATCTCGAATGCGTAAAGAGGAATTATGTCGAGATGCCTGGGTATTTATAGAAAAAGTTAAATGACTTGTTGAGAAGTGGAAATCAACGTTTGGGATTTGCTTATCGAGAAGTCACGTTTGAGAATAGATACATATCGATATGTCACTTTCCTGACTCATATCGAGAACTAGATAGTGACTTATCGAGATGTCAAATAAATACCCAGTTTGTCCTAAATAGACTGAATTTTTTCAATTTTTATTTAAATAAATCAAAATAAAATTAGAATGATTTTATATTAAAGGTATTTTACTAAAATAATTTATTAAATTAAATTATTTCAGTTTTAAGTTGTCGAGAAGTCTAAAATTTATACTTGTAGAGAACTCTGTGAATTAATATATATTGAGAACTCTACAAAACTTATCGAGAAGTCATAAAGAGGCTTGTCGAGAAGTCCTTTGTGAAGTCTAGAAAAATACTTATCGAGAACTCTATCGAGAAGTCTCAAAATGACTTGTCGAGAAGTCACTTAGACTTATCGAGAACTCAGTTCTCTATATACTTTTATTTTTTTTTATTATGTCTTATATTAGTTTTGCATATTGAATATGTAAATTTATATTTAGACAGTTTATCTTAAAATTTGAAAAATTCCAAGCTGAGTTTTGAATTTGATAAAGAAATATGCAGAAAATTATGAAATATTTATAAATCATATTCTAGTTAATTTCCAATTAAATCAAATTAATTTTGATTTATTAGAAATTAACCTGCTGCAACACATTAGCTGAGTTCTTGCCTTTAGGATGAAGAATTTAACATTCCAATTTCACCAACAAGTCTAGTGAAAGTTGCTTCATCCAAAGGTTTAGTAAAAATGTCAGCTAATTGTTTTTCCGTTGGAACAAAAATAGGCTCAATGGTACCATTTGAGGCATGTTCTCTAATAAAATGGTACCTTACATCAATGTGCTTTGTTCTAGAATGATTAACTGGATTAGCCACTATAGATATAGCACTAGTATTGTCACGCATAATTGGAATTTTGTGTAACACTAGGCCATAGTCCATTAGTTAAATTCTAATCCAAAGCACTTGAGCACAACAACTTGCAGCAACTATGTATCCAGCCTCAGCTGTGGAAGTTGACAGAGACTGTTATTTCTTACTATACCAAGATATAAGTCTTTGTCCAAGAAATTGACAGCTTCCGCTAATACTCTTTCTGTCAACCATGCATCCAGCAAAATCTGCATCCGTGTATCCAATAGCTTCAAATCCAGTTCCCTTAGGATACCACAATCCCAAGCTTGGTGTCCCCTTTAAGTATCTGAAAATTGTTTTAACAGCCATCAAATGTGATTCCTTTTAATTGGCTTGAAATCTTGCACACAGACATGTTAGCAAACATAATGTCTGGTCTATTAACAGTCAAATATAACAAAGATCCAATTATTCCTCTGTAATCTAAAATGTCTATACATTTTCTTTTCTTATCTTCATCTAACTTTGTAGCTGTAGACATATTGGTAGGACAAAAACACGCGCTAAATTTACACGCAAGTATACGCGTTCACAAGTAATATAGAATTCTTTCTAATTCATTCCCACAGAGACTTGTTTAGGTTAAATTCAATTTATGCACTTATGCAACAATGATATGGCTATCGTTCAATGCTAAGACAAATAACAAGTTAGGTTTATGAATAAACTAAGAGATTATATTAACTAAATTTAACTAAGAGAATTGAGGTTGAATTACTTATATGAGACAAACATGGGATTTTAACTTCATTACTGCTTCATTCAAAGTCATTATTCTTAACCTTGGCATGAAATGGTGATGACAACTAATCAGATAACACGAAACTAATAAACACCAACTTTCGTTGTACGAATACCCTACTACCAGGCATCCACAAAAGAGATAGAAGCTGAATAGACACCAATTATGTTGAGACCCTATATGTCTATAGAATTTGACAACATAAAGGTTTAATGCACAAGTTATCTATCGTGATTACATAGGGCAAGTAAGATGGTTAAAATTACCTATGAATCATGCATAACAAATACATGAACCTATGTTAGCATGGCAAGTTCTAAACCTCTATATTCACTGTCGCTTCAATAGAGATTAAACCGCTATCTTATAAGTTCGCAACGCTCATAAGACGAATAAGCACAACCAATACTAGGAAATCATACAATCACCACATACTAAGATATCAAAACAAATTAACTATTGAAATCCATAAGTAAATCCGCTAGAACCCCACGATAACGATTAGTTCATAACCGAACTCATCATCACCGTGGGTTCCGATGAAAGCATGGTATAATAAACTAAATATTTATAAATTGAATAAATAATTAATGTACGTAAACAAGAGTATTAGGTTCAAGAAACAAGAAAACAAGCATCCAAGATTACAACTCAATCAAAGAATCATAAGTAAAAATAAGTTTTTCTTCTCCTTTGTTGTATTTGTGCTCCTAGGTCTTCTCGTCGTCTTCTCCTTCATCTCTGTTATGAAAAACGTCTTTAAAAGGTCTTTATATAGCAGCCCATCTGATCAGGAGTCCAAAGAATCAGCCTTCTAATCAAATCGGGATTCCAAGATTTCGACTCGGCGCGGCCGCGCCTCCCTGACATTCTGTTAAAACGGCGCGGCGGCCGTGGAATTGGGCGCGGCCGCCCTAAGCTACTGGAAAATCTGCAATTTTTCTTATTTCTTTGACTTCTTGTGCTGATTTATTTTACATAATCATCCGAGGCTCCATCCTAACACTCTTCAAAGCATAAAAACAATGTAAAACTGTTTTTGCTTCCGATATTGCCCTGAAATATAAAACACTACAAAAACACATCAAATACACAAATAACTTGAGTATAAAACACCAATTCGAGCCTTTACGAAGCTTCGAAGTGGACATAAATTCCATTTAACACACCCCCGAACTTGAATCGATGCTTGTCCTCAAGCATAAAAAGACTAGAAAACAAAAAATAAAAATGTATGAATGCAGCTACATGAATGCAACAATCCCCTGAAATTTACTAAACCAACCAATGAACAACATCTCAACAAATGCAATTATTCGCACAGAGTTCAATCAAATCCCAGAAATCAAGTCTCAAACCAGAAATGTGTGTATGTGTAATTGCTTAACAGATATACTTTCGCAACTAGATCAATAATCATAGCCCACCATTCATCAAGGCAGTCACAAGGTTATAAATAGAATAAACGATAAACTCAAAATAACTGACAATACTTCAATATTTATCAAAGTTATACAAGGATTCATGCTTTATTGATAACACATAACAAACACAAATATGTTTATTTGATCGTGCAATGAGTGAGGTCCACAAAAGACTTATGCAATAATACCCATGTGACGATCGTTAGGTTAGCGGATCCCAGACTATAAAAGTCTTAGGTCACTAGGCACAAAGTCTCCTAAGAACTTAATAACTCGAGTATTAAAGAGCCCACTCGTGATCAATTATGCATAACACATATTTTTTCTTTTTTTTCTTTTCTTTTTTTTTTTCTTTTTTTTTCTTTTTTTCAACAATTTCTGAACAAGTGTGTTTCGCTCCATCTCGCTCAATTCTAGACTACTCATATAAATATGAGTTAGCTACTAGCCATTTGACACCTAGCCACAACTAGTAATGAAATCCAATATTTTTCTCCAATTTTTAAATATCCATGTTCTTACGCCACTAAGAGAATATCCTAAAGTGTAGACATAAACAAGTGATTAAACCTCAACAAACAACAAGACATGATCATGATCTAGCACTTAGGCAACCTATAAGACTTAGTGAACAATTTCCTGTTTCTAGCATGCAAATCAATTCATTAAGACTTAACATCCCTTTATACAACATCATTACACTCGAATCAATATCACAAATTAATCGGAAAAGCAAACTTAAGGGATCATGAAATAATGCAAATGCAACTATATGCAACATACTAACATACAAAATAAAAAAAACTACATGACAAATATGTAACTATATGAACTAAACTCTCATAAATATGCATCCATATGGACTCACACAAACATTTCCTTAACTACCACCCCCAAACTTAAACTTTTCACTGTCCTCGGTGAAGGTAATAGTAAGTAATAAAGGCATACCTACTCAGGATAAGGATGGTCATCACCCTCCGCGAGTGGAGTGTTAGGATGCGGGTACACAGAATCCTCACCAAAAACTGGCCACTGAATATCTACTCATGTGGCTCTAAAAGCTGTACCTAACGCCTGGGTAAGATCTTGTACAAACCTATTATGGATGTCATACATCACATCCATCCGCCTTGCTAAGCGCCTATACTGTGCTGAACCCAAATTAGCACTGTCCTCTGCTTCCTGCTGCTGCGAAGAACCGGTTTCACCCATCTGATGTCCCCATGCCGCTCTGCGTGCCTGAGAAGAACCACCAGCATATGTCTGATCGGTTGGCTGGCCACCCGGCAAGTGATCATAGATGTACCCTAGTCCCTTCTCATTCGCCTTCCCACTGTACCACTCCTGCATCACTGCGATCATTGAACTGTCAATAGGGGAACTAGGCAACTGAAGTTGCTCGTGTGCGGGCCATTGAACTCCCACCACCACACAAAGCTTCGTCACAATTGACGCATATTGAATAGAACCCGTAGTGCTCCCACGCAGAAACCTCAGAATACCCTGATAAATAATGGAGCCAAGGTCCACATAATTGCCCTACAATATCCCCCACAACAACTTTGCCCGATCTACAGTAACATCATGCACATGAGAAGAAGGCATGATATTCGCACAGATAAAAGAGTTCCATGCACGAGAAAACTTGTTCATATATGAGGAAGGGAAAGTGGCATACTCGTTCGAACCCCTCTTGAATTCCCAGTGAGTGTTTGGGACACACAGCGTAGCAATAATCATGTCCAAGTCAAATTCCTCCCCAGTCTTAGTCACCCAATCCTCTTGAGCCGGCTGTCTCTCGGGGTGGTTGATCACCCTCTGAATAGCCTCCGGTGTATAATCCACCGTCAACCCCCGCACCACCGAGTACCCATTCTTATCCGTATTCGCATTCGCATAAAACTCGCGAACTACATTCATAGGCACAGCAGCAGGTGCTTCACAAAAAGCAACCCGACCCATCTCCAAAATCATCTCAAGAAACTTAAAATCCTTCCCCGATGGGAGAAAACTCCTCTCCTTCGTTATCGGCTTCGATAACAGCCTAGTATACTCCACTTCATTCTCAGGATTAGTAAATCGAGGCCTCGTACCACCAACACTCAAAGATTCGGTGATGCCGTTGCTAACTTGAGTCCTTGCTCTCTTTGGTGCCATTGGATTTGAATAAATTGAGAAACGGGAAGTGTATAAGAGAGATTTAGAGTTTTGAGAATTGAAAAGTGATGGCGATGATTGTGTTTAAGTGTATGTATATATAGGGATTTGGAATTATAAATGGGATATAATTATGGGATAGTGGGGATAATAGGTTTGATTAGGAGAAAAAATTAGGGTACTGGGGAGAGGGAAAATCTCCTGGTGTTTTGATTTGGTATTGAATTTTTTTTTCTGCTTTTTTTTCTTCTACAGGGGGTCAGCGCAGCCGCCCCGCTAGGCAACGCAGGTGCTCCATATCTCGGGAGTTCCAGCACGGCCGCCCCACTTCCCAGCACGGGCGCACCGTGTTTCTGTACTTTCAGCACAGCCGCCCCGCTAGGCAGCGCGGGCGCGCCGTGCTTCTAGAAAAAACACCTGATTTTCTGTTTTTTCTGATTTTTTTCTTTTCTTTGCTTTTTCTTCCTTCTATCTTCTACTAATGTACGACAAGCTTGGGTTGCCTCCCAAGAAGCGCTTGGTTTACGTCGCTAGCTTGACGTAGAATCCCGAGATCAAGTGGACAATAAAACGACACTAACCAACTCATGGTTTGTCTTATTTCCATAGTAGTGCTTCAAACGATGTCCATTTACCTTGAATAACTGGCCTGGATCATTCCCAAAAATCTCCACTACTCCATGTGAAAACACAATTTTGATAACAAATGGCCCTGACCATCTTAACTTCAACTTCCCAAGAAAAAAGAGGAGACGAGAGTTGAACAAAAGAACTTGTTGCCCTGACACAAATGATTTGAGCACTAGACCCCTATTGTGCCACCTCTTGACTTTCTCCTTATATATTTTATTGTTCTCATATGCTTGAAGTCGAAACTCATCGAGTTCATTCAATTGAAGCATCATTTTCTTACCAGCTGCATCCATATCAAGGTTCAATTTCTTCAAAGCCCAATATGCTTTATCCTCTAGCTCCACAAGCAAATGACATCCCTTATCATAAACCAATTAAAATGGAGACATGCTTAGTAGAGTCTTGAATGTTGTTCGATAAGCCCAAATAGCTTCATCCAGCTTCAAAGACCAATCCTTTCTCGATGGACATACAACTTTCTCCAGAATACGCTTGATATATCTGTTAGACACCTCATCTTGACCATTAGTCTAAGGATGGTAGGCTGTAGCAATGCGATGATTCACATTATATCTCTGCATCATAGCAGTGAACTTGCAATTGCAGAAATGTGATCCCTCGTCACTGATTATGACTCTTGGAGTTCCATATCTTGTTAATATCTGCTTATGAAGAAAATTTAGCACTACCTTCGCATAATTTTTCGGCAAAGCTTTAACTTTCACCCATTTCGAGACATGATCAACCGCCAACAAAATATACTGATTATTGTAAGATGGGATAAATGGCCCCATGAAGTCTGTTCCCATACATCAAAGACCTCAACCTCGAGTAGCACATTAAGAGGCATCTCATCCCTCTTTGACATATTACCAACATGCTGGCAGTGATCACACTTCAAAATGAACTAATACATATCCTTAAACAATATAGGCCATAAGAATTCTGCTTGAAGGATACGAGCTTCTGTCTTTTCTCCACCATAGTGGCCTCCATAAATAGTCGAATGACAGTCTCGCAAGATACCCTCCGTTTTGCTGTACGGAATACATCTCATGATGATTTGGTCAGCTCCTTGATGAAACAAAAATGCCTCATCCCATATGTACCACTTCACCTCGTGAAGAAACTTCTTTCTTTGAGTAGAAGACAAGTCTGGAGGCATAATGTTTCTCACAAGGTAGTTCATAATGTCTGCGAACCACGGTTCTTCTTCTTGCATCCCAAACAACTACTCATCGGGAAAAGACTCATTTAATAATGTCTTATCCTGTGAAGCCATACTTGGATCTTCTAACCGAGATAGATGATCACAACTTGATTCTCAGTACCTTTCCTATCCTTGATCTCCAACTCAAACTCCTGAAGTAAAAGAACACATCGAATCAATCTAGGTTTCGAATCCTTCTTCGAGACGAGATAGGGAATAACAGAGTGATCAGGGAAAACTATCACCTTCGTCCCAAGCAAATAAGATCGAAACTTCTCAAAATCGTAGACAATGGCCAAGAGTTCCTTCTCAGTAGTAGTATAGTTCGGTTGAGTATCATTGAGGGTCTTACTAGCATAGTAGATCACATGAAATATATTGTTCTTCTTTTGCCCAAGAACTGCTCCAACTGTATAGTCACTTACATCGCACATCATTTTAAAAGGCTCATTCCAATCAGGTGCAGTTATGACAGGTGTCGTGATCAAACTCTTCTTTAAGCTCTCAAAAGCAGCTAAGCACTCATCATCAAACTTGAAAGGGAAATCTTTCTCTAATAGATTGCACAACGGTGTAGAGATTTTAGAAAAGTCCTTGATGAACCGCCGATAGAAACTCGCATGACCAAGGAAACTACGGATTCCCTTAACAAAAATTGGTGGTAGAAGGTTTTCAATGACCCCCACCTTGGCTTTGTCCACCTCAAGACCTTTACTAGAGACTTTGTGCCCAAGAATGATGCCCTGTTGCACCATAAAGTGATATTTCTCCCAATTGAGAACCAGATTGGTCTCAACACACCTTTTAAGAACTGTGCCAAGATTTTGCAAGCACTCGTCAAAAGAGTCCCCGAACACAGAGAAATCATCCATGAACACTTTCACATTCTAACCAATCATGTCAGAAAAGATAGACATCATACATCTCTGAAATGTAGCTGGTGCACCAGACAATCCAAAAGAAACTCTCCAAAAGGCAAAAGTACCGAACGGACAAGTGAAGGTAGTCTTTTCCTGATTTTCTGGAGCGATGCAAATCTGATTATAACCCGAATAGCCATCCAAAAGACAGTAATATTCATGCCCAGCCAACCTGTCAAGCATCTGATCAATAAAAGGAAGAGGGAAGTGATCTTTCCTTGTTACCTTGTTCAGCTTCCTGTAATCCATGCAAACTCTCCACCCCATGACTATTCTAGTAGGAATGAGCTCATTCTTTTCATTAGCAACCACGGTGAAGTCTCCTTTCTTCGGCACACACTGAACTGGGCTCACCCAAGAACTATTAAAAATAGGATAGATGATCCCTGTATCTAGCCATTTGAGAATTTCCTTTTTCATGACCTCTTTCATGATCGGATTTAGCATTCTTTGTTGCTCATCAGTTGGCTTACTTCCTTCCTCTAGCAGAATTCTATGCATGCAATAAGAAGGGTTGATTCCCTTGATATATGTTATAGTCCATCCAATTGCCAATTTGAACTCTCTCAGAATTCTCAAGAGCTTTTCCTCATCACTACCTGAAAGGTCAGATGTAATAATAACAGGCAAAGTAGATGCATCACCTAAAAAAGCATACCTTAAGTGTTAAGGCAAAGGTTTAAGCTTGAGTGTAGGAGCTTCCTCAATAGATGGCTTGAGATGCCCCTCGGCATATTTGAGTTCTGACATTCCAAGAGATTCAAAAGGCATATCCATCCTTCGCTTCTAAGGAGAAGCGTTCAAATACTGTAATGGCTCATCACCTTCATCATCTTCACTATCTGAATTTCCTAAAAAGGCTTTCTCTAAGGCATCAGACCTTAGCATTTGATCATGTTCTAAAGTAACCACAGAATCGACCAATTCCACTTTTAAGCACTCCTCATTATCAGTAGGGAATTTCATGGCATTGAATATATTAAAAGTCACGTCCTGATCCAGTACTCATATAGTGAGCTCACCCTTCTACACATCAATCAAGGTTCAGCCAGTTTCCAAGAATGGTCTTCCCAAGATTATGGGAATCTTTTTATCTTCCTCGAAATCAAGAATTACAAAGTCAGCAGAAAAGATGAGTTTGTCCACCTTGACCAAGATATCCTCCATAATGCCTCGTGGATATGTAATAGAACGATCGGCCAACTGCAAGGACATATAATTAGGCTTAGGATCAGGTAAATCCAACTTCTTGAAGACAGATAAAGGCATCAGATTGATGCTATCTCCCAAATCACACAAACACTTGTCGAACGACAAGTTTCCAATAGTGCAAGGAAAAGTGAAGCTTCCAGGATCTTTAATCTTTGGAGGCAACTTTTATTTCACAGTTTTCTTCTTTAATTCCACGTCTGCTTCCTTCTGCACATCTTCTTCAGCCGCAACTTCATCTTCCGGAACTTGATATTTTTCGGGGTTCGCAACCTTCCCAAACCTTAATGTAATTGCCTTTACCTGTTCTTTTTCTTCCTTCTTTCATGGAACTTCTGTGTCACTAGGGAGTGTACCAGGTTGTCGATTCAGCAAGGCATTGGCAATCTGCCTAATTTGATTCTCCAAGGTCTTGATAGAAACCGCTTGGCTCTTGCACATGAACCTCAACTCCTCCAATTCAGATTTTTCATTAGATGGTTGAAGTTGGAGTTATTGTCTTGGTGCATATTGCGGTTGCTGAAAACTAGGAGGGTTGAATTGCTTTGCTTTATACTACTGATAAGGCTGTTACACCGCATTCTGATTATTGCTCGAGCTGAAGTTAAGATGATTGCGGTTATTGGGATGATAGGTGGCTGGAACTCGTTGTTGCGACCTCTGAAAGTTGCTCACAAACTAAGTTGATTCACTAGAAATAACACACTGCTCCATATTATGCGCCCCAGCACAAAGCTCACAAACCCATAAATAGCCAAAGAATCCACCTTCATCATTAAAGCCTTAAGCTGAGTAGCTATAGAAGTAGCTACATCTACCTCCAGAATTCCTGCTACCTTGCCTTGATGTAGTTGCTGAGAAGGGTTCTGGTATTCATTAGCAGCCATCAGTTCAATCAACTCATAAGCTTCATCGTAGCTCTAAGCACATAAGGCTCCACCTGATGCTGCATCAAGCATGGGTCTAGATTGCGCTCCCAAGCCATTATAAAAGCATTTGATAATCTTCCTTTCAGGCATCCCATGATGAGGACACTTTCTAAGCATTTCCTTATAACGATCCCAAGTTTCACATAAAGACTCTCATAATTGCTGCACAAATTGAGTAAGAGCATTTCTAATTGCAGCTGTCTTTTCCATAGGGAAGAATTTAGTGAGAAACTTTTGAGCAAGATCTTCCCAAGTAGTAATTGAGCCTGGTGGTAAAGAATGCAACCAACACTTAGCTTTATCCCTCAGAGAGAATAGGAAAATCCTCAGCTTAATAGCATCTTCAGAAACGTTGTTGAATTTGAAAGTGTCACAGATCTTGATGAAATCTCTAATATGCATGTTGGGATCTTCTGTTGGAGAACCCCCAAACTGGACTGAGTTCTGCACCATCTGAATCATGCTAGCCATGATTTTAAAAGTGTTATTCGCTATGGCTGGTCTGACAATGCTATACTGAATATCATTGATCTTTGGTTGAGAGTAATCCATCAAAGCCTTCGGATTCGTTGCTGGTTCTCCCATTGCAATAACAACTTCTTTTTCAGCTTTCTCAACTAAGATTTCTTCTTCTACTTTCTCCTCAACAAGAACTTCTTCTACTACTTTTGCAACTTCTTCCTCTGCTTTATCCGGTGTTCTCTTGCAAGATCGAGAACGCGTTATCATAAACGCTCTCTAGAGTACCTGAAAAAACAATAAGCAAACAAGTAAAATATATGAGTCAGTGAACTTTCACGACCACTAATGTCAAGCAAATAAACTAAAAATTAACACCGAGTCCCCAACAGCGGCGCCAAAAACTTGGTAGGACAAAAACACGCGCTAAATTTACATGCAAGTATAAGCGTTCGCAAGTAATATAGAATTCTTTCTAGTTCGTTCCTATAGAGACTGGTTTAGGTTAAATTCAATTTATGCACTTATGCAACAATGATATGGCTATCGTTCAATGCTAAGACAAATAACAAGTTGGGTTTATGATTAAACTAAGAGATTATACTAACTAACTTTAACTTGTTGGATTTTTAACGCAGCGGGGTCATGGCAAAACACTTTTACACATACAAAATCCAAATAAAAGCATATGAATCGTGAATAAAAATTCGAGGGATCGAATCTAAACTTTTAAAATAATTCGGAGACAACGATCAGAGATTCTTACCAGTTGCTCCTCAAGTGTGAAGCACTCCACCGGTATCCACCAAGAAAACGATGTTAAGGAGGAGGAAAGAGGTGGAGAGAATTGGGTTTTCCAAACTTTTTGGGTTTTCAACTTCGATGTGGGTTAGAATAAAATTAGGGTCTATAATAGTGTATTTATAGGCAAAATTTTCAGCTGAAATTTTCCCATAAATATTATTATTTTTATCCCATTTATTATTCTCATTAATAATTAAAACACCTTTTAATCATTAATCCTTTTTCTAAACACTTTAGAAATAATTCTCTCTCTTGATTTAATTTCCAAAAATTAAATCCTTTAATTAATAATATTAAGAACTTTTCTTAATTATTTTATAATCAATTAAATCTCATTTAATCAATTATTAAATTTTCCAATTAATTATTTATTTCACAAATAAATAATTATTAGCCATTATTAATTAATTCCTCCACCATTAAATCATTCTCTTTTTATGGTGTGACCCTGTAGGTTCAATATTAAGCCGGTAGTAGAAATAAATAATAATAAAACTATTTTATCATTATTTATATAAATTCTCTAATTTATTAAATATGATTAATTAATTAATCACATTTATTCTACATCGTGAGTGATGCTTCTCAACATATCGCGACTATCCGGATAATATGAATTCACTGCTTAGAATACCAAGAACCTGTCAGTGAATAGTTACCGTACAATAAACTCCTTCTACCCTACAATGTCCCGATTAAATACAAGGCATGGATCTTGTGTCAAGCCTATCTAATTCAATCACTTGCTTACCATTTACTATGCGTAGTTCTATGCAAATTAGAAACTCCTTTCTAATTTCATTCACTCTGGCCAGAGATTCCTGAACTAGCATAAGTGGATCAGCCTTGAACATTCGCTTCCTTTACTGGAAGGGGTAGATCCTTTATTGATCATACACTATCTTCGTGTACAAATTCCTATACCCAGAAGAGCCCTAATAATTGTCCCTGGAGACTAAGAACTAAACCAAAGCATAGTTCAGTGTACACAAGATGACTATGATGACCTCAAGTCTAAGGACACTTGTACAACTATCACTATGTGAACAACTACTGACACGTGAGTGAACTCCATCAGTTGTTCAGCTGTGCGAGTCATGTTCAGTGAACTTATTCCATAATAAGCACCTACATACTAGCTATAGTGTCACCACACAAATGTCTATGAGAACAGACATCCTTCATAATGAAGCAAGCATAGTATGTACCGATCTTTGCGGATTATTAATTACCAGTTAGTAATCCTATGACCAGGAACTATTTAAGTTTAGAGTTATCATCTTTTTAGGTCTCACTATTATGATCTCATCATAATCCATAAAAAGCTTTACTCTAAACTATGGTATATCTTATTTAAACACTTAAATAGATAAAGCCCGTAATAAAAACAAAACAAGTCTTTATTAATATCAATGAAATCAAAACAGATTACATAAAAGTTATTCCTAAATCCTAATTCCTGATTGGACTTAGGACATATTCCTTTCAATCTCCCACTTGTACTAAAGCCAATTACTCTGGTATCTAATACCCATCTCATCTTTATGACGATCAAAGTGACTTTCAAAAAATAGCTTTGTGAGTGGGTCTGCTATGTTGTTATGTGTCTCAACTCTATTTTAATACAATATAAAAATGTTACCGCGCTCCCACTAACCCTTTTGTAGACGCATGGTTCATCTACATTTTTGATAAAATCAAACTCTTTGATTGTCTCATCAAAACGAATGTTCCATCTACGAGAAGCTAGCTTTAAACCACATATGGTTCGCAGTAGCTTACACACTAGGTTTTTATTTCCCTTGGAAAGAAAACCATCTGGTTATATGCCAGAACACATAGTCGTAGTAAGCAGCAATCGCAAGCAAAATCTGAACTGATTTTAACAGGGCTACAGGTAAAAGACTTCATCAAAGTCAATCCATTGCCTTTGTTTGAATTATTTTGCCACAAGCCTGGCCTTATAGGTCTCCACCTGGCCATCTGCTATAATCTATCTTTTGTATACCATATACATAGATTCCATTCTGGATTTCATGGTACTATGCCATTTCTCTGAGTCAACACTACTCATAGCCTCATTATAGGTGATGAGGATCAAGGAATGAATATGTTAATTTGGATTTGGTTATGCGTACTTGTGGTGATGTTCAATTGGAGAGGATGCAAACATGGGTTATGCAGCTTACTTGGACAACAAGGAATAAAGGAGCGATGCATGAAGTTGGACAAGTAGCTGATTATTATATAATTATTAATTCGAATTTTGCTTGCAAGTTTTTACCTTTCACTTGAAAGGGTTTTTCTTGTTTTAAGCACTTAGGATTTTATTTTCCTATTTGGATTTGGTTTTTGTCTTTTTTCTATTCGGATTTGGCTTTTAAATTTGTTTCCTAGAAGGATTCAGATATTGGCTAATTCAAGCTGATATTGAATTTCTCTCGGAATCCTATTGGGTTTGGGTTATTGTCTAAGCCTATAAATACCCTTCTAATGTAATCTTTTAAGGGAGACAATGGATGATATAAAACTTTTGTTTTGAGATAAACTATGAGTAGTTTTTCTTCCCTCTAAACTTCAATTACTGGATTGTTTTGAAGGTTAGATTCGAATTACTTAGTTTCTGGATTGATCTAAGCAATTTGAGATTCAAAGTTCACGTTTCTGGATTGATCGTGTTCGTTGAAATATCCTTTTCTTCTTGTTTTTGTTTCTTTGTGGTGCGATCCACATCAATTTGGTATCAAGAGCCAAAAAATTTTCTCCAATTTCTTAATTGTTGGGAGATCTAGGTTTCAAAAAAAAAAATACTATTCGCGAGTATTGTTCACGAGTACTGTTCCAGGGGTTACTGTTCACAAAATTACTGTTCACGGGGTTACTGTTCACGGGGTTACTGTTCACGGGTACTATTCATCGGCACTGTTTACGGGCACTGTTCCCCAAAATTTTTTTTCAGATTTTTCTTATGGCTACGGATGAATTGCTCAGAAAATTACTTGGAAAATTGGATCAGATTGATAAACGTACTCAAAAGCTTGTTAATTCAACGGAATCGAGGTTTGATGCATGGGATAAAATTTTAATTAAGGTGAAAGATAATGATGAAGTCTATGATCCTGGTATAGAGCTTGCTTATTTTACAGGTTTGGGTAGCATAGATGATTTTTTTGAATGGGTTACACAAGTCGACAAGATTTCTGCTTATACAGGTTGGACTGAGATGAGAATATTCAAGATTGCAGCGCTTAAACTTACAAAGAAAGCAGGCTTGTGGTTTGATAATCTAAACACAAAAAGAGTTAGATCTTGAAAAGAAAAGATTATGACTTGGACATCTCTGAAGAAGAAACTTCGTGCAAAATATATTCCTTTGCATTATAAATTCGAATGTATAATGAAAATGACATCCCTCTCTCAAGGTACTATGAGTGTTCCTGAGTATACTTCTGAATTTTATAGATTACGCCTTATTTGTGACTTGGAGGAGACAGAAACAATTAAAATTGGAAGATTTATTCGTGGATTGAATTTGCCTATTTATCGAAAGGTTAAATCAAGTCCATATATCTCGTTTAATGATGTATGCAATCTTGCTTTGGAATTTGAATCTTTTCAACAAGACGAGAAGTTGAAGTCTTCCCTTCACGAGTTTACTCTTTCAGAAGAAACTAAAGAAGAAGACTTTGTCAGTGTGGAGAATGTCGCGGATCTTGTTGCTGATTACCATGTATTATATATGGCGACTACATCAAGTTTGGATGAAAAGGATGAACCAGTTACAAAAGAAGCTATAATAGAGAAGCATGAAGAAAGACAATCACTTGTTGAGAAAGTCTTGATTGTTGAAAAAGATCAGATAGATGCATCTCCTAAATTTGTGCATGACGAGATTGTTGAAGGACAAGAGATACTAAAGGAGACGTTCGAAACTAAAGAGGTTGTGTACAAGGGAAACAACATTATCCTAGTGGAACACAATGATTTTCTGGGGGTAGAGAACTTGTTGAATTCACCTATCTCATCAAACTATCTTATTCTTTCGAGTTTACTTCTAAAGATATTGCTGATGGAATTGAAATTTAAGGCTTTCAAGTTCTACGAGAAATCACCTCGTTATGAGCTTATTCTTAAATACTTTAGAACTCGAGGACGAGTTTTCTTCAAAGGAGAGGAGAATGATGAGGATCAAGGAATGAATATGTTAATTTGGATTTGGTTATGCGTACTTGTGGTGATGTTCAATTGGAGAGGATGCAAACATGGGTTATGCAGCTTACTTGGACAACAAGGAATAAAGGAGCGATGCATGAAGTTGGACTAGTAGCTGATTATTATATAATTATTAATTCGAATTTTGCTTGCAAGTTTTTACCTTTCACTTAAAAGGGTTTTTCTTGTTTTAAGCACTTAGGATTTTATTTTCCTATTTGGATTTGGTTTTTGTCTTTTTTCTATTCGGATTTGGTTTTTAAATTTGTTTCCTAGAAGGATTCAGATATTGGCTAATTCAAGCTGATATTGAATTTCTCTCGGAATCCTATTGGGTTTGGGTTATTGTCTAAGCCTATAAATACCCTTCTAATGTAATCTTTTAAGGGAGACAATGGATGATATAAAACTTTTGTTTTGAGATAAACTATGAGTAGTTTTTCTTCCCTCTAAACTTCAATTACTGGATTGTTTTGAAGGTTAGATTCGAATTACTTAGTTTCTGGATTGATCTAAGCAATTTGAGATTCAAAGTTCACGTTTCTGGATTGATCGTGTTCGTTGAAATATCCTTTTCTTCTTGTTTTTGTTTCTTTGTGGTGTGATCCACATTAATAGGTCACAGGGTCATCATCATCAAATGATTGACAACTCATTGTCATTCTCAATGACAAGGCCATATTACCTCTCAGGTTGGCGAGACACTCTCCCTGACCTACGAATGGGCTGTTCCACAAAAGGTTGTTCAGTCAGAACAGGTGTTTCCACTTGATCCGTAGTAGTTTGTGCTTCTTGAACTTCATCAAGTTCAATTTTGCTCCCACTGTTTCCTTCAAGGATAAACTCCTTTTACAAGAAGGTAGCATGTCTGGAGACAAACACCCGATGATCGGTGAAAAAGTAATACCCTAAAGTCTCTTTAGGATATCCCACAAAACTACATTTTACGGATCGATATTCCAGCTTATCTGGGTCAACTTACTTGACATAAGCTGGACATCCCCAAATCTTAACGTGTTTAAGACTCGGTTTCCTTTCTTTCCATATCTCATACGAAGTTTGAGGAACAGATTTTGGAAGGCACCTTATTCAGTAAATATGCTGAGGTTTCCAATGCATAACCCCATAGGAATACGGGAAGATTTGCATAGCTCATCATGGACCGAACTATGTCTAACAAAGTTCGATTTCTCCTTTCAGATACTAATCTGGAGGAGTCCACTGGGAGACTATACGATTTACTTTGAGATAATCTAGAAACACTCCATTAAAGTATTCACCACCTCGATCTGATCGAAGAGTTATAATACTATGTTTGGTTGTTTCTCCACTTCATACTTATATTCTTTGAACTTTTCAAAGGCCTCAGACTTGTGTTTCATCAAACACATATCCGAATCCAGATCTATCATCTATGAAAGTAATGAAGTATGAAAATCCACCCATGGCTTGCGTAGACATTGGTCCACATACATCTGTGTGTACCATTCCTAGCAAATCTGCAGCCCTCTCTCCATGTCCACTAAATGGAGACTGCAGTGCCACTATGAAGTGAGATTTTCATCATCCCTTTTCTTTTATTAGTTTGTTCAATCTGAAGTAAATTATGTCACATACATACAGACCATTATTTAAAGCACCACGTCCATAAAGAATATTATCTCTAAGAATAGAACATTCATTATTCTCAATAATAAATGAAAATCCAGCCAAGTCTAACATGGGAATAATATTCCTCACAATCGAGGGAACAAAATAACAATTATTTAAAACAATAGTCTTGCCCATAGGCATATGTAAATGAAATGATTCTACATCTTCAGCAGCAACTCTTGCTCCATTTCCCATCAGTAGAATCACCTCCTCTTCCTCAAGAGTCCTACTTCTCCTTGGTCCCTGCAACAAATTGCAGATTTGAGAACCACAGGCGGTATCTAATACCCAAGTAGAAATTTGATTTAATGACATATTCACTTCTATCATGAACATACCTGAATCAGAAGCGGTAGTCTCACTACCCTTCTTCTTCTTCAATTCTGCAAGGTAAACCTTGCAGTTCTTCTTCCAGTGCCCCACCTTGTTACAGTGAAAGCAAACAACTTTGCTCTTGGGGTCTTCAGCTTTTGGTGGAACCGGCATTTTCTCACCTACTTTCTTCTTCTTGGAAGGGTTCCTCTTCCTTTTCTTAGGATTGGAACCTTCACCAATTAGAAGAACAGAACTCTTCTCAGGGGAAAATTCGATTCCGCAGTCTTCAACATGTTGTGGAGTTCAGGCAGGCTGACATCCAACTTATTCATGTGAAAATTCACAACAAACTGCGAGAACGAACTCGGAAGCGATTGCAAGACCAGGTCTTAGCTCAACTCCCCATCCATGACAAAACCAAGTTGTCCAAGACGTTCAATCAAACTGATCATCTTAAGTACATGGTCATTCACAGATGATCCCTCAGACATCCTACAACCGAACAGCTCCTTCGATATCTCATATCGAGCTGTCCTCCCCGCCACATCATACAACTCTTGTAGATGCATGAGGATAGTGTGAGCATCCATATGCTCATGTTGCTTCTGTAGCTCAATGTTCATGGAAGCTAGCATGATGCATTGAGCAACATTTGCATCATCTATCCACTTACGATACACAACATGTTCATCATTATGTGCATCACTAGCAGGTTCAGTAGGCTTAGGTGAGTCAATCACGTATTCCAGCTTCTCAATCCTGAGAACAATTCTCAAGTTTCGAAGCCAGACAGCATAATTAGGACCAGTCAATTTGTGAGCATCTAGTATGCTCCTGAGTGATAGTGCAGAAGACATAACGTACAAAGTAAATCTGTAAATGATAAACACATAACAACACTTAGCAAATATTCGATTTCATTTCAAAACACTATATGAATCGGGTCTTTATTCATAAGTGGCTCCCACTAGTTTTCCTAATTTATTCAACCCCCTACATGAAAAATTAAGCATTCATAATGCTAGTGGGAATAGGGATCCTACATTCCATTACACAACCCCGGCTGTGGCACGAAACGCCATGTAATGTTCAATAGGCAGACAACTCTTGTCAATTACATCTTATGTTATTCCCTAATCAAACTTTAGCCTCTTGAATAATTGAGTCACGGCTGTGGCACGACAAACTCAATATTCTAAGTCAAGTCTAACCCAACATTCCGTACAATTGAATCAGTCCCCAAAGGCCCACGGCTGTGGCACGTAACGACCTTTAGATTCTTATTCAATGTACACATCTCTATGTAATAGACAAGTATTTCTTATTTCGAAATCAAAGCCCTCGGCTGTGGCACGAAACGACAATGATTCAAAAATAAGAACTACTTTCTACCATGTTGGAAGGCTATGACCGACACAAGCCCGTTGTATCATTGGCCAATTACTACTTGATATTATTTAATTTTAGAGGGATTATATTACGTTACAATCATAATCATATTATAAAGAAATTCTTCCTTTTAAATTAAATATTTCAAATCAATAATCAATAATCAGATGATTCCCAGATCGGGTGGAGCATTGTCAAGAGGCGTCACTTAATAACCCTTTCTTACAGATAGAAATATGTTGTTGACAGAATCATCCTTTCTCTCATATCGAAAATTCATATTCAATTACGTGTTTCATAAACACAAGAATCTCATGATTGTATTCATAATATTATTATTAAGGTTATGAAACAATTTCACTATACTAGGTTGTCTAACAAACGCCCTATGTTTATTTAAGTTCACATAAATCTATCATCGCATGATAAACTAAGCATATATCACATATATCAACATGAATAAACATCAAGGTAGGCATGTTACATTATCTAGCACATTAGTCTAAGCATTATACATCTCTATGTATCACATGAAACATTTAAAATCAATTCAAACGATCAAAAACAGCTTTAAAACACTTCATGGAATATAAATAGTTCAAAACTTTTATATAAACTAAAATTGATCACTCCATTAGATCCGTCTCAAAAAAACGAATCCAACGGTATATTGCACGCCTAAAACGGAGTTACAAAACTCCCAAAAAATCAATTTTAAAATCAACAGAAGGGCTGTAACGCATTACAGGAACGCGTTACATGACCTGTAACGCATTCCGGTGATGCGTTACACCCCTTTTCATCCATTAAAGGGTGTAACGCATTCCGTGAATGCGCCACAGGTGTGTAACGCATTTCCGGAATGCGTTACACCCCTATATATTTTTTTTTGTTCAGAAGCTGCCTGTTTCCTCGGTTTGCGCGCCTGACACCCCTGTACCGTGTCTGTCTTTCTCCGTGCAACTCACAGCAGCAGTACAACAAGTAGATGACAGATATATACATACATACAATTTATATATATATAATTATTTATATATCTTTATTTAATTAAGAATTTAATTGAAACAACTCTAAAAATTCATAATAAAAAATCTATACATCATAAAATTATGAAAAAAATACCCAGACGATCTACAACACTTGTAGAACCCAGATCAACATTCAAAATTATTCTGAGAAACGATTTCCCATCAGACAAAATTAATCCATGATATAACTTGTAAAAATCATAATTAATTCATACAAGCACATAAAATTCTGAAATTTTTACCACAGATCTATATGCATACAACCTACGCTCTGATACCATTGTTGGATTTTTAACGCAGCGGGGTCATGGCAAAACACTTTTACACATACAAAATCCAAATAAAAGCATATAAATCTTGAATAAAAATTCGAGGGATTGAATCTAACCTTTTAAAATAATTCGGAGACAACGATCAGAGATCCTTAGCAGTTGCTCCTCAAGTGTGAAGCACTCCACCGGTATCCACCAAGAAAACGATGTTAAGGAGGAGGAAAGAGGTGGAGAGAATTGGGTTTTCCAAACTTTTTGGGTTTTCGGGTACGATGTGGGTTAGAATAAAATTATGGTCTATAATAGTGTATTTATAGGCAAAATTTTCAGCTGAAATTTTCCCATAAATATTATTATTATTATCCCATTTATTATTCTCATTAATAATTAAAACACCTTTTAATCATTAATCCTTTTTCTAAACACTTTAGAAATAATTCTCTCTCTTGATTTAATTTCCAAAAATTAAATCCTTTAATTAATAATATTAAGAACTTTTCTTAATTATTTTATAATCAATTAAATCTCATTTAATCAATTATTAAATTTGCCAATTAATTATTTATTTCACAAATAAATAATTATTAGCCATTATTAATTAATTCCTCCACCATTAAATCATTCTCTTTTTATGGTGTGACCCTGTAGGTTCAATATTAAGCCGGTAGTAGAAATAAATAATAATAAAACTATTTTATCATTATTTATATAAATTCTCTAATTTATTAAATATGATTAATTAATTAATCACATTTATTCTACATCGTGAGTGATGCTTCTCAACATATCGCGACTATCCGGATAATATGAATTCACTGCTTAGAATACCAAGAACCTGTCAGTGAATAGTTACCGTACAATAAACTCCTTCTACCCTACAATGTCCCGATTAAATACAAGGCATGGATCTCGTGTCAAGCCTATCTAATTCAATCACTTGCTTACCATTTACTATGCGTAGTTCTATGCAAATTAGAAACTCCTTTCTAATTTCATTCACTCTGGCCAGAGATTCCTGAACTAGCATAAGTGGATCAGCCTTGAACATTCGCTTCCTTCACTGGAAGGGGTAGATCCTTTATTGATCATACACTATCTTCGTGTACAAATTCCTATACCCAGAAGAGCCCTAATAATTGTCCCTGGAGACTAAGAACTAAACCAAAGCATAGTTCAGTGTACACAAGATGACTATGATGACCTCAAGTCTAAGGATACTTGTACAACTATCACTATGTGAACAACTGCTGACACGTGAGTGAACTCCATCAGTTGTTCAGCTGTGCGAGTCATGTTCAGTGAACTTATTCCATAATAAGCACCTACATACTAGCTATAGTGTCACCACACAAATGTCTATGAGAATAGACATCCTTTATAATGAAGCAAGCATAGTATGTACCGATCTTTGCGGATTATTAATTACCAGTTAGTAATCCTATGACCAGGAACTATTTAAGTTTAGAGTTATCATCTTTTTAGGTCTCACTATTATGATCTCATCATAATCCATAAAAAGCTTTACTCTAAACTATGGTATATCTTATTTAAACACTTAAATAGATAAAGCCCGTAATAAAAACAAAACAAGTCTTTATTAATATCAATGAAATCAAAATAGATTACATAAAAGTTATTCCTAAATCCTAATTCCTGATTGGACTTAGGATATATTCCTTTCATAACTAAGAGAATTGAGGTTGAATTACTTATATGAGACAAACATGGGATTCTAACTTCATTACTATTTCATTCAAAGTCATTCTTCTTAACCTTGGCATGCAACGGTGATGACAACTAATCAGATAACATGAAACTAATAAATGCCAACTTTCGTTGTACGAATACCCTACTATCAGACATCCACAAAAGAGATGGAAGCTGAATAGACACCAATTATGTTGAGACCCTATATGTCTATAGAATTTTACAATATAAAGGTTTAATGCACAAGTTATCTATCGTGATTACATAGGGCAAGTAAGATGGTTAAAATTACCTACTAATCATCCATAACAAATACATGAACCTATGTGTTAGATATATTTGAGATGTCATGTCTAATATGATTTGTGTTTAGTTTTCAGAACTTAACAATAGGACGAATCAGGACTTACTGAAATCAGGACTTACTGGAAGTCAGAACTTAATATCAGAACTTAAGGTCATATCAGAACTTAAGTGCGGGAAGACTTTCAGTTAAGGAATGAAGCTGATTTACAGGAGAAGATCGAAACTAAAATAAAAGAAGATATGCATGGAAATAGTTAGAGGACTAGAAGACTTGTAGAAGATATCTGATTGATATATTTTAGGAGACTGAATTATATTCCATATCAATTAGAATATATCGTGTAACTGTGTACTATATAAACACAGATTTAGGGTTTAAACTATATGTGTTATCATTATGGAGAAGATTATATATTGTAACCTAGAAGCTCTTAGTGATATTTGTTCATCACTGAGAGAGAACAATAGTTTATATTATAACAGAGTTTATTAAATATACTTGATCTTTGTTACATATTTGTTTTAAATCGATTTGATTGTATAAACACTGTATTCAACCCCCTTCTACAGTGTTGTGTGACCTAACAATTGGTATCAGAGCTTTTCTGTTAACACACATATAGTAAAGATCCAAACAATCATGTCTGAAAAAGCACAAACTCCAACCAAGCCCACCAAAACTGAAGAAACTCAAAACACTCAAACCCACAGTCGATATGAGACTATTAGGGTTCCCATACTGAGACCTTCTGAGTATCCCATATGGAAAGTGAAGATGGCTATGTTTCTGGAAGCTACAGATCCAGAATACCTTGATAGGATTAATGAAGGACCATAAAAGCCTACCAGTCTCTCTGTTGCAGTTGTTGATCAACCAGCAAAGTTCATACCAAAGGAGAAAGTTGATTACACAGCTGAAGACATCTCATCTATTGCCAAGGATGCAAGGGTAAGGCATTTGCTGCATAGTGCCATTGATAATATCATGTCAAACAGGGTAATTAATTGCAAGACTGCAAAGGAGATATGGGATGCTTTGGAGATAAGATGTCAGGGAACTGATGTAATCAAAAAGAACAGGAGGACTATACTCACTCAAGAATATGAGCACTTTGACTCAAAAGCTGATGAGTCATTAACTGATTTATATGATAGGTTTGTCAAACTCTTGAATGATCTATCACTGGAGGATAAGGAATATGATCTTGAAGATTCAAATCTAAAATTCCTTTTAGCTCTTCCTGAAAATTGGGATTTGAAGTCTACTGCCATAAGAAACAACTATGACCTTACTGAAACTACTCTTGATGAAATTTATGGTATGCTCAAGACTCATGAACTTGAGATGGATCAAAGGAGCAAGAGGCTTGGAAGAAAGTCAAGGACAGTTGCTCTTAAAGATGAGGAGGAATCTCCTAAAGTGGTTGCCTCAAAGAGGGGCAAAGGAAAGGCTCTCATCATAAAGTCTGATTCAGAGTCATCATATTCTGATGATGATGATTCAGAAACTGAAAGTTTGCCTGAAATAGATGTTGATGCAGAGATGATGCAATTGTGTGCTCTTATGGTGAAGGGTATCACAAAGATCGCCTACAGGAAATTCAGAAAGGGCAAGAAGTTTTCCAGGAAAAGTGGAAGTTCTGATAAGAAAGGGTTCAGAAAGTCTGAAGGCAAAGGAGGAAAGTCTGACAGAGGAGACAACTCAAATGTCAAATGCTACAATTGTGGTGAAAGAGGCCACATATCTCCTGACTGCAAGAAAGGAAAAAGTGACAAAGGCAAGGCACTTATCATAAAGAAGAAAAGCTGGACAGACACTTCAGATTCTGAAAAAGAGGTGAACTATGCCTTGATGGCAAATGCTGATAGCAGTCCTGAAACTGCTGAATTGAAGATACCTCAAACAACTTATGATTTTCATACTGATGATATTACTGAGTTGAGATTATATCTTAAAACCATGTTCATTAGCTATAGAGATCAGACTTTAACATGTGAAAGGTTAACATCTGAAAATCTTGCTTTTAAAAATAGAAATGACTATTTAGAAAAGGTGTTAGTTTTTCTTCATCAAATAAAGAAAGAAAGAGATGATGCTTTGTATGTTAGAGATGAAGTGTTAAAATTGAATGAATCTCTAAAAGCTGACTTAGAAAAGGAAAAAGAGATTATCAGCACTTGGACTAACTCTGGAAGATCAACTCAGAATTTACTAAGTGGTGGAAACTGGAAAGAGGGCTTAGGTTATGGAGATGATAAAAGTGAGAAAGGAACTGAGCAAATTGAGCCAATTGTTGTTAAACAGACTGCTAAGCCAAAGGTAAATCCTGTTAAGTTTGTAGCAAAAACTGTAAAGTCTGATTCTAAAAAGATGAAAGAGTCTAAGACAGAAGTCAAAGAAAAGTCAACTTCTGACAAATTAAAACAGGATAAACCAGCTGAAGTTAACATAGGCTTAATGACAAAGAAGCAGCTTAAGCATAAGCTGAAAGAGTTTAGAAATGTGAACAATATAAAGGAAGCTAGGAAAAATAGGAATGGAAAGGAATGATTGAATAAAAGCAATAATTATATGCCTGTTCCTAATGCTCCTAGAAAGAAATGTTATAACTTTGGAAACTCTAACCATCTTGCTTCTTTTTGCAGGAAAAATAAAGATATAAACTCTTTACCTCCTAAATCAGGAGTTAAGAGTCAGTCTGTTATGTTTAAGCCATAAAATCCTTGTTTTCATTGTGGTAGTTTATGGAATTCCATTTATACTTGTAAGGAATATCATAGTTTGTACTATGATTATTAACAAATAAAACCTTCTTTGAAGAAAGTTAGTATTTTTCCTTCTAGTGCACAGTCTGATGCAAAGTCTGATATAAATTCTGATAAACAGCATGTTAGCATAAACTCTGAAATCAAATCTGCTGCAAATGCTAACAAACTTAAAAAGGTCAAAGGATCCAAGCAAGTCTGGGTCCTTAAAACTAACCAATAGTGGTCTTTGTGATTGCAGGGCAACAGGAAAAATATCCTAGTGCTGGACAGTGGATGTTCAGGACATATGACTGGAAATAAAGCCCTGCTATCAGACTTTGTGGAGAAATCTGGCCCAGGAGTTTCTTATGGAGATGGCAACATGGAAAAAACTCTGGGATATGGCAATATCAATCTTGGGAATGTCATCATTGAAACAGTAGCTCTTGTCTCAGGACTTAAACACAATCTGCTAAGTGTGAGTCAAATTTATGACATAGGTTATCATGTGGATTTCTTTGAAGAACACTATGAAGTTGTAAGCAATTCTACAGGCAAAGAGGTTCCGAAAGGTTACAGGCATGGTAACATTTATGATGCCAGACTTTCAACAAGTTCTGATGGTTCTGCAATCTGTCTGTTGAGTAGAGCATCAATTGAAGAAAGCTGGAATTGGCACAAAAGACTCTCTCATTTAAATTTCAACAACATAAATGAGCTAGTAAAGAAAGATCTTGTGAGAGGACTGCCAAAATCAATATTTGTTCCTGATGGCCTTTGTGATTCATGTCAAAAGGCAAAATAAAGAAAATCTTCATTCAGGAGCAAAACTGAATCTTCAATTCTTGAGCCTTATCACCTACTGCATGTTGATATGTTTGGTCCAGTCAATGTCATGTCTATTGCAAAGAAAAAATATGCTATGGTTATAGTTGATGAGTTCACAAGGTACACTTGGGTGTATTTCTTGCACAAGAAGAATAAAAATGCATCTACTCTAACTGATCATGTCAAACAGCTGGATAAATTGGTCAAAGATTATGTCAAAATAATAAGAAGTGATAATGGCACTGAGTTCAAGAATTCAATCATGGAAGAGTTCTGTAAAGAGCATGGAATCAAACAGGAATTTTCTGCACCTGGAACTCCACAGCAAAATGGAGTTGTAGAAAGAAAGAACAGGACTCTCATTGAAGCTGCACGAACTATGCTTGATGAAGCAAAGCTACTAACCTACTTTTGGGCTAAAGCTGTATAGACTGCTTGTTTTACACAGAATGTTACACTCATAAACAAGCATGGAAAAATACCATATGAGATGGTGAAGAAAAAGAAGCCAAATCTGAAATACTTTCATGTATTTGGTTGCCAGTGTTTTATTCTTAAGACTCATCCTAAACAGCTGTCAAAATTTGATTTAAAAGCTGATTAAGGAATTTTTGTTGGATATCCACTTTCCACAAAATCCTTCAGAGTCTATAATTTAAGAACAAGGGTTGTCATGGAATCTAGCAATGTATCTTTTGATGATAAGAAGCTAACTGGACTTGAAGATTTCAATGATCATGATCAGTTGAGATTTGAAAATAAAAATTTAAATTCTGATTTTGTAAATTCTGATGACTTAAACTCTGATCCTGTAAGTTCTGACGGGTTAAGTTCTGATGTTATTGAAACTATGGTAACTACTAAAAAGGAAAATGCACCTGTCCAGGGGGGAGCAAGCTAATGATCCTACCACATCTCAAGACTCTCAAGAAGCATCAGAACCTGTCACTGGCTCTTCAAGTTCTGATTCATCAAGTTCTGATGAGCCAAATTCTGATAATTCTGGAAACTCTGATTCTTCAAATTCTGAAGGATCCAACTCAAATTCTGAAGTCTCAGAGAGCATAACTTCATGGGGAGCATCAGAAAATGCTGATGGAGATAGCATGAATCATGAGGGAAGATTCAGTTCTAGAGAACAACTTTCATCTGCAAGGAAGTGGACTAAAACACATACACCTGACTTAATAATTGGAGATCCTGAAGCAGGTGTCCGAACTAGAACAACATCAAATGAATGTCTCTATCATTCTTTTCTATCTCAGACTGAACCAAAGAAAGTGGAAGAAGCTCTTCAAGATGTTGATTGGCTGTAAGCAATGCAGGAAGAGTTGAATGAATTTGAAAGAAATAAAGTCTGGACCCTAGTGCCAAGACCAAAGAACAGATCCATTGTTGGTACAAAATGGGTGTTAAGAAAAAAAACTGACAGTGATGGCATAATTATAAGGAACAAAGCAAGGCTGATTGCTAAAGGCTACTCTCAACAGGAGGGTATTGATTATGATGAAACATTTGCACCAGTTGCTAGATTGGAAGCCATAAGAATCTTTTTGGCTTATGCTGCTCACAAAAAGTTTAAAGTCTTTCAAATGAATGTGAAAAGTGCTTTTCTCAATGGATAATTGGAAGAAGAGGTATATGTTGAACAACCTCCAGGCTTTGTAGATTCAAAATTTCCAAATCATGTCTACAGGCTTGATAAAGCACTTTATGGCCTTAAGCAAGCTCCAAGAGCATGGTATGAGACTTTAGCTCAATTCCTTCTAGAAAGTGGATTTCACAGAGGTACTATTAATAAAACATTGTTCTACCTCAACCATGGAAAGGACTTACTTTTGGTACAGAGATATGTTGATGATATCATATTTGGTTCTACAAATGCCAAACTATGTGAAAGGTTTGCAAAGCTAATGCAGTCAAGATATCAAATGAGTATGATGGGAGAACTTAGCTATTTTCTGGTACTTCAAGTCAAGCAAAAGAAGAAGGTACTTTTATCAATCAATCCAAGTACACCAAAAATTTACTGAAGAAATTTGGAATGCAAGATTGTTCAACTGCATCCACTCCCATGGCCACTGCAACCAAGTTAGATAAAGATACTGGTTCATCAGTAGATATTACTAACTACAGAGGTATAATTAGCTCTTTACTCAATTTAACTACAAGTAGACCTGATATCATGTATGCTACCTGTCTTTGTTCAAGATTTCAGGCTGATCCAAGAGAACCTCATCTTATAGCTGTGAAAAGAATTTTCAAGTACCTCAAGGGTACAACTGATCTAGGATTGTGGTATCCTAGAGAATCAGACTTTAAGCTAATAGGTTACTCAGATGCAGATTTTGCAGGATGCAAAATAGACAGGAAAAACACTAGTGAAAGCTGCAAATTTCTTGGAAGAAGATTGGTTTCTTAGTTTAGCAAGAAACATGAATCAATTTCCACATCAACTGTAGAAGCATAATATATTCCTACAGGAAGTTGTTGTGCACAGATTCTTTGGATGAAAAATTAGTTACTGGACTATGGGTTAGAATTTTCTAAAGTACCTATTTACTGTGATAATCAAAGTGTTATTGCTATGACAGGTAATCCAGTACAACACTCATTGACAAAGCACATTAGCATTAGGTACCATTTTATAAGGGAACATGTGATGGAAGGTACAGTGGAATTACATTTTGTTCCAACAGATCAACAATTAGTAGATATCTTTACAAAACCACTATGTGAAGCTACTTTTACAAGACTGGTAAATGAACTTGGAATGGTTTCTGGTTCTTTCTCTAAATCTGCTTAGTTTTTGTTCTCATGCATCAGACTTTATGATTAGTGTTTACAGATTGTCTGATCTTTATGTAATCTGTGCTTATATTGAAAATCAATAAATGTTGATTGTTATCTGATGTGGATCTATATACTCTGATAAGTGTTTTGAATGTTATGTGACAGTTCAATCCAATGAGGATAACTGTGCCAGATGTTGACCTAGCAGTCTTTAACATACTAGAAATCCCATGTTTGAATTAGTTGTTTATGTGGAAACTCATTAACACAAGCAAATTCTGATATTGAGCTTAGTCAAGTTTACTTTGTGTATCTTATTACTAACTCACAAACTAGATTCTTGCTTCTTATCTGTCAAATTTCGATGTCAGTAAATCTTAAGGATGAACCACATGCTTGATAAGCCTCACTTATCTAAAGAAAAGAAAAGAAAATTGATGTCAGGTACTCCTTTGAGATTTAGAGTAAATATATGGAAGGGAAGACCCAAGTGCATTGCTGGTATTAAGTTATAGGGTTAAGTATCAAATTTACCACTATATAACTAGCGAAATATCAAATTTACCACCGATAAATTCGGGGTCTCAAATTGGCCATTTTTCACACAAAAATGCTAATTTTCGGTGATAAATTTGAGATATTGTTAGCTTATGATCGACTTGAGAAGTGGCCAATTTGAGACCCACCTACTTGAAAGTGGCCAATTTGAGACCCCGAATTTATCAGTGATAAATTTGAAACTTTGTTAATTATATAGTGGTCAACTTGATAATTAACCCTTAAGTTATATGCATTAGAAAAGCAAATAAATTTTTCTTGGTGACTTTTCACATTCTCTGATTACTGGAGAAATACTCTGATAATAGCATAAATTCTGATAGCAGTTGTGACTCACTTACACTGAGAAGCCACTATAAAAAGAAATTTCAAAGATGCATAAAATGAGCACAAACGGTTGAGGTGGATTCTTGCATAAATTTATTCTATAGTATACTTCATTATTAAGGACAGATTTTAAGCATTTTTCTTAGTTATACCTTATTTCTAAGATATACTGAAGTTTATCAGACTTTAATCTTTATCTGATATTATGCTAATGCACACACTATCACTCCATATGAATGATGAAAATTACTGTGGTGATTAAGTTGTCTTAGATAAACATTTAAGTGTCATATGCATAAATTCTGAGGACAAGTTCTGATGGAAGTTCTGATGCTTAAACTCTGAAGAAACAAGTCAGTATTTGTATGAAGAATCACAGAAACAGACATTCATTTGAGTACAGAATCCATGTTCTGATGACTGTTAAAATCTGATAATAGTCAAGTTCTGATATTAAATCCTGATGGAAACTCTGATGCTTATGTGGCATTATTTATTAACTTGACTTATTTGTGGTAAATACTGAAACAGTCATATTTTATCAGAATATAATTAGGTGAAATAAAAACAGTCATAATCATTTGGTTAAGTGGGAAACGTGTTTGTCTTGAAAAACTGCTTGTGCACATTTATTACTGCTTAATACCCGTGCCCACTAATAATGTTTTGACTAATGATATGCTGCCAGGTGTCTAAAGTCTGTTCTACTTCAATCATAACAGTTGTCAAAAAGAGAGTATATATATGGGAATTAAAAGATTTTCTAATCTTTTACCTACTTTTCTTTCTCTAATCTCTTTTATTCTCTCTCTCTCTCTCTCTAATATTCTCTGAAGTTTTTTCTTACAGGACTTTTATCAAACACCTTGTGCACACTCTATTTTCTCACTTATTTCTTACAGAAATGGCACCAAAAGACATAGTTTTCAATGGAGCTAAGTTTGTTCCCAACAACTACTTGGCTATTCTTAGCAAGGGTGAAGCTCCATCAGAACTTCACTTCATTCAGGACTTCCTTGCTAACTCTGAGATTGGGTATGCTTTGACCCAACCGGAAGCAATCTCTGGAACTCAAGTGCTGGAGTTTTGGAGAAGTGGCATGTATGATGATGGTGGTGCTCATGGGTCCCCAAGTATTATCTTTTCAATAGGGGAGGATGAGCACGTAGTGACTTTGGCTACAGTTCGATAGGCTTTACATTTGCCAGAAAACTGTGTCTATAGTTCAACAGTTGAGGAGCCAACTCTTCAACAGATGATGGCCAATCTGGGGTATGAAAAGACTTTGGCAAAGCTGGGTCAATTGAAGAGACCTCACATAAGGAGGGAATGGAGTTTCTTCTTTGACTGCATCACAAAGGCCTTTGCCAACAAATGTTCAAATTTTGATGCAATCCCAATTCTCAGTCAACAAATCGGGTATGATCTCATTAATCAAACTCATTTTGATTATGCAAGTGCTATTTTAGGATTTATTGGGGATAGGATGACAGAAGATAGAAATACAGTTTACTTTGCTAGATTATGTCAGCTTATTTATAGTTTTTATTGCTCTGATGCACCCCAACTAGCAAGTGAGTTAATTGAACCATTTAAACTTGCTAAGCGAGCCTTTAAGACAAATCTAAAGCCAAAAGCTTCTGTTGCAAAGAAACCTCCAAGGCCTAAGGTAAAAGGCATTGTGATCAAGGAGAAGTCAAATACTGAGGCATCAAAGCCAAAGACTAGATCATAGACTGAGATTGATCCCAAATACAAAGGGAAGGGAAAAGTTGATGAACCAACCAAGCAACAGGAGATGAAAATTCCTCAAATCCTGATAAAACCTGTGTGCAAACTGGTTCAAGTTCATGATGATACTCTTGTTGAAGATGAAGATGTTCAAATCTGAAAAGAAGGAAGATTTCTGAAGAATCAAAGACTACCTCTGACAGTGCTCAAGTTGTTCAGAGTGAAGAACTGCAAGCTATAACAGAAGCAGCAAGTTCTGATAGAGTTATCAAGACATCCACTTATGGCATGGCTCAAGTTGATTTAGACAAGATGAAAGTAGCTGACAAAAAGAAACTCTTATGGAAGAATGTCAAACCATCAAATGCAAAGAAAAGCCAATTAATGTCTGATTTCATGACTATTGGGTTAAATGCTAGAGAACCAAGAGACAGGGCTGGACTAGGTTTTGATGAAGCTAAGATCAAGACAGGAGTTGAAGTTGCTACTAGAGATCCATTTTTGCTAACTGACAAACCTCTTGAAGATGTTACATAGAAACACCTTGATAAGGTTATCTATGTTCAAGTGGTACTGGATGCTCATGAAAAGCACAATGTCAAAGAAAATCTGATTATATTTCTTGAAGATGGAAGGACATATCAGGTGTCAGAATCAGATGTGTTGAACAAATCACTGAAAGAACTTTAATTCTTTCATTACCTTTTAAAGGTAAAGTCTAATATTACCAGGAGATGGTCAACTTTCATAATGAAGACCATAAGAGATAAAGCTAGAATTTCTGGTTCAAGGGTTACAGAATTCATTCCTAACATAGTTGAAGATGATGGAAGTGAAATTCCAATGAAGAAGGATTCTGCTAAACTTGAAGTGATACTGAAAGAGAAATATTTATGCTACAATGAAGATTCTTCTCACCCAAGGATAATAAGACTGAATGATGGTTTAGAAAGAAACCATATCTCTGCTTTAAGGACTGTAATCTACCAGATTGGAAGTCAGAATGAAGAGTTGAAGCAAGTCAAGACTACACTATCTCAAGTCCTGAGGATTAAAGAAGAAAAGCTGATATCAAACTTTGTCAAGAATCATTTTGGATTCAAATTGACTCAGTGAGATTGGTAAAAGCTACAAGGACTGTAAGTTATAGTTAGTTATCTAGTTAAACTCTTATTGCATTTGTACTTAAATGTTTTTGACATCATCAAATCTATTAACTTGTATATTTTACATAATTTACAAGTTGGGGGAGATTGTTAGATATATTTGAGATGTCATATCTAATATGATTTGTGTTTAGTTTTCAGAACTTAACAACGGGACAAATCAGGACTTACTGAAATCAGGACTTACTGGAAGTCAGAACTTAATATCAAAACTTAAGGTCATATCATAACTTAAGTGCGGGAAGAATTTCAGTTAAGGAATGAAGCTGATTTATAGGAGAAGATCGAAACTAAAACAAAAGAAGATATGCATGGAAAGAGTTAGAGGACTAGAATACTTGTAGAAGATATCTGATTGATATATTTTAGGAGACTGAATTGTATTCCATATCAATTAGAATATATCTTGTAACTGTGTACTATATAAACACAGACTTAGGGTTTACACTATATGTGTTATCATTATCGAGAAGATTATACATTTTAACCTAGCAGCTCTTAGTGATATTTGTTCATCACTGAGAGAGAACAATAGTTCATATTATAACAGAGTTTATTGAATATACTTGATCTTTGTTACATACTTGTGTTAAATCGATTTGATTGTATAAACACTATATTCAACCCCCTTCTACAGTTTTGTGTGACCTAACACTATGCTAGCATGGTAAGTTCTAAACCTCTATATTCACTATCGCTTCAATAGAGATTAACCCGCTATCTTATAAGTTCGCGACGCTCATAAGACGAATAAGCACAAATAATATTAGGAAATCATACAATCACCACATACTAAGATATCAAAACAAATTAACAATTGAAATCCATAAGTAAATCCGCTAGAACCCCATGATAACGATTAGTTCATAACCTAACTCATCATCACCGTGGGTTCCGATGAAAGCATGGTATAATAAACTAAGTCGTTATAAACAGAATAAATAATTAAAGTATGTAAACAAGAGTATTGGGTTCAACAAACAAGAAAACAAGCATCCAAGATTATAACTCAATCTAAGAATCACAAGTAAAAACAAGCTTTTCTTCTTCTTTATTGTATTTGTGCTCCTAGGTCTTCTCGCCGTCTTCTCCTTCATCTCTGTTATGAAAAACGTCTTTAAAAGGTCTTTATATAGCATCCCACCATCTGATCAGGAGTCCAAAGAATCAGCCTTCTAATCAAATCAGGATTCCAGGATTTCGACCCGGCGCGACCGCTCTATCAAGTGGCACGGCCGCCCTGATATTCTGTTAAAACGGCGCGGTCGCCCTAGACTTGGGCGCGGCCGCCCTGAGCAACTGGAGAATCTGCAATTTTCTTATTTCTTTGACTTCTTGTGCTAATTTCTTTTACGCAATCATCTGAGGCTCCATCTTAACACTCTTCTAAGCATAAAAACAATGTAAAACCATTCATGCTTCCGATATTGCCCTGAAATGTAAAACACTATAAAAACACATCAAATACACAAACAACTTGAGTACAAAACACCAATTCGAGACTTTACGAAACATTCTAAGTGGAAATAAATGCCACTTATCACATAGGTGTTGATGCAGGTAAGCAGTCAACCATTCCAAATTTCTTTAATAAATCCTTAACATACTTGGTTTGGGTGATGAAGATTCCATCACTTCTTTGACTGACTTGAAGTCCAAGAAAGTAACTTAATTCTCCCGTCATGCTCATTTCATATTCACTATGCTGAGTCTTGAGAATCTTTGACATAATTTTTCATTAGTAGAACCAAAAATGATATCATCCATTTTGTTGTGGTGTCCTTGCTGCTGAGAACTCTTGAACAATACCCTTATCTTTGCAGAATTCAGTTAAAATTGCATTCCTGAATTCTGTGCCATTATCACTTCTCAATCTCTTCACATAATTTTGATCTCCATCCTGCTTCTCAATTTTCTTGATGTGTTCAATAATGATATGTGGAGTTTCATCCTTTGAATGCATAAAGTATACCCATGTGTATCTTGAGTAGTCATCCACCATCACAAGTGCATATTTCTTTCTAGAAATAGAGAAGAAATTAACTAGTCCTAACAGGTCCATGTGAATGAGTTTCAAAGGTGCATTTATGGATTTTACAGCTTTGCTCTGGTGACTAGACCTTTTCAGTTTGCCATTTTGACAAGCCTCACAAACTTCATCTTGAGCAAACTCCAAATTTGGCATATTTCTCACTAATTCCTTTTTAACCAAGGTATTAATTACTTTGTAGTTCAAGTGAGAGAGTTTCTTGTGCCACATCTTGCTTTGCTCAATAGATGCCTTGGTATAGAAGTAACATATTCCATCCTTATTTGCTGAGTATATATCTGAAACAAACAAGCTTCCCTTTCTTGCTCCTTTCAAAGCAACTTCACCAGTCTTTTACTGATAATTGAATAGTCTCCTTTGTCAAATGAAACCTTGAATCCTCTATCTGTGAATTGACTGGCACTTAGGAAATTCACCTCAAGACCATCTACCAGTGCTACATCTTCAATGACAACATTTCCGGAAACTAACTTACCATATCCTATTGTGAATCCCTTGTTGTTTTCTCCAAAAGTCACCAATGGGCCAGCTATCTCTTCAAATTATGATATCGGGGCTTTATCACATGTCATATGCCTGGCGCATCCACTGTCTATGATCCATATGACTTTCTTCACTTTGCCCTGCATACAATGTGGATTAAGTGTGTTTAGCTACCCAAGCAGTGTTGGGTACTTTCTTTAATTTAACAGAACTTGCAGAAGTAGAGTTTGATGATTCAGAAAGAACAGTGTTCAAATTTTGGTTTGAAGTTTCCTTCTTAGCTGTAGACTCAAGTTTAGAATCTTTGAGATTTACTCTCTTTTTATGACAGCTTGTCATTACTTTTATATTACAAGGAATGCAATCATATTTTTCATAGAAGGAATAGCACTACAAGAAACGGGTCAAAAGACATCGGTTATAAACCGATGTTAAAAGTTTTTAAAAGCGATGTCTTTGCATGTGTGGAGAAAGGTCCAGAGTTTTAGACATCGGTTTTAGACCGATGTCTAAAATACTAGTATACAACAGTTCTAACTTAGAAAATGATGTCTTTTTTCTAATATATTACAGTTTAACACATGATCACGAGTTCAATAATAGTTTATCTTTTAATTTCTATCAATTTAAGCATGTGACACACAAAGAAAAAAAAAGACAAAGACAACGTTTATGAAAATTAGGACGTTGTAAATAAGTACTTTTAACATCGGTTATTTTATGAACTGATGTAAATTATAATATTAGACACCAGTTATGTAAGCTTGTATTAAACATAACTTTTGAACCGTTGTTAAAAATGTAATTTAACATCGGTCATCTTAAACTAAACTGATGTTTTGTTCATAAGAAACATCAGTTGCTATGTAATAAGCTAATGTCAAACCTCTATAGGACATCAGTTGTAATATCCCATATTTTCAAATATTATTATTATTATTTGGAATTGTTTATGTGATTTTATGTGAATTTGGTGAATTATCTGGTAATTGGAATTGATGTTTGGATATTTATATGTGATAAATTTTGAGTATTTTAATTTTTATATGTCCAGAATAAAGTATAGATAATTATGATATTTTTCTGGTAATTTTTGGACTGTTATATGATTTTATAATAATTCATGGATTTATTAATTAATTTCTGAGTAATTATAAAACTATTTTATAAAGCCGCGGATAGTCCAACCTCAACTGTTTTTACGTTTTTATAACCAGAAACTGTTCCGAAAACTCTTTCCTAACCAAATCTGGTGATTCCGGACATTTTCTGTGTTTTAACTTTTTTTATTCGGATTACGGTTTGACCCGTACGCGCCCCGGCGTAAAATTTTCAATACGGTAAACGTTTCGATAGATCAACAAAACCCGTATTATCGAAAGAAGGGATATTATTACATTATTTTCGTATAAAGTGTTTTTAAGAAGTTCGGTTTTGATAATTATCTAAATTTGATATTAAATTGTATCGTTTTAATAGTTACTTAGCAGCTAAGTAATCTATTTTCGGATCCGATATGATCCAATGAGATACTTGTAACTTGTTTAAAATGTACGTATATGGGATTATACGTAATTTGGACGTGTGTTTATTTGTGTCTTTATCGAATTACTCATTTTATCTCGTTTTATGTGTGTTAAATGTATTTTATGTGTTTTCGGGGTTTTTTATTAATTTAAGGATCGTATCTGTTTTTCAAAAATAAACGGACCGGGACCCCACCGGGACGTTAAAGCCCATAAAATTCACGTTTTTATTTTTAAAAAATTATTCGTATTTCAAATACCTCGTATTTTCGCATCTTTAAATTATTCACAAATTTTGGAAAATTTTGATATAAATGTTGTATTTTATTATTTTAAAATTATTCCCCGTAATTATTATTTTGGGGCCTAATTATTTTAATTACGGAAATAAAAACACCCTTATTTGATTTTTAGATATTTATTATCTGTTAGTATAAATACCAAGTTATTATTATTTTATTCATTTTTATTTAACAAAAATTCAGAAAAATAGAAAAGCCAAGAACAAGTTCTTGGGGGTGAAATCTTCTTCTTCAACTTCAATCACGGTTTTTGATCGATCTAGCAAACCAAAATTGACACTAGAGTAGTCGATTTGAAGCTTATTTCATCCTCTTTCTATTGATATCAACATCTCAAAACGAGGTTAATTCTTCTGTGACTTTGTTTTTTTTCATTTTTTTGCTATTTAAATTCGGTTTTGATTATGGGATGGTTGTTTAATGTTTTTGATTATTGATTAATATTCCTGAGGCTGTAAGGAATGATTTGGTGTTTAATTTTGTTGATTTTGGTTAAGAAATGATGAAGTTTGAAGTTCTTGGTTTGTTAAATTTTTCAAATCAAATTTCTGGAGATATGCTTGATTCTAGGTTAGTTTAAAGCTTAGGGATAGATTCTAATTTGTTCAAGCTTTAATTTGAGACTAGAAGCATTAATTTTGGTTGAGAATTGACGAATCGAAGATTCACCGGAAAACAAGAACTCAGGGCCGGATTTTTGGCCGTTTTCCGGGTTCGAGCATGTTTTTGCAAGTGTTTGTGACTGGGTTTTGTTGAGGAAAGTACGAGGAACGTTTTGGTGGGAAGAAATAAGATTTTTAGCCGAGTTTTGGGGGGTTTTAGGCTACCGGAGACCGCCGGAAGTTTGGCCGGAATCTGGAAAAAACCCAGAAACCGGCTAACCGCCGGCTGTGTTCTTCGAATGGCCGGTGAAGGCAGCCCTAGGGGACTGCCGTTTGATCCCCTGGGGAAGAAGACCAGCCCCAAGAATTCTGTTTTTACAGAATTTAATTAAAAATCCTTTTTCCTATTTTCAAAAATCATTTTATTTATTTCTAAAAATCATTTAATAATTATTTTAAATACTAAAAATTATTTACTTAATTATTTTAAATTCCAAAAATTCTTTTCTTTTATTATTTTCAAAAATCCGAAAATTTATTCATTTAAATTGATTAATTATTTTGATAATTAATCAGTTTATTTAGATAATTTGTATTAATTTTATTTTAATTCCAAAAATTATGGAAAAGTCATTTTAATTCTGATTTTTCCTAAATATTGATTTAAAAGTATTTTGAGCTTTTAAAAATATATTTATGTATTTTAAAAATCAATTAATATTATTATTAATTAATTAATTCTTCTTTTATTCGTAATAAATAAATCGTTCGTCTGTTTAATACGAAACGAACGCCTCTAGACTCAGAAAAATATTTCACTTTCATTAAAAATACTTTCGATACCCAAATTCTTTCGTTTCAAAAGGTCACTTGTTTTACAAGTTATTCTAGGTCGAGTGTTGATCGAAAAATCATATTTTGACCCGATTTCAGTTTTAAACGTACTGAGTCGAATGTTTTGACAACTGAGTCATATGTGATATGAATTATGTGATACGTGGCTTATATGATTATGTGCTATATGAAATACGTGTGTACGTGGGTCAAGAGTCTTGTGTTTGACTATTTTATTTATGTGCGGGCTATCGAATGGGTAGACGATAGGGTTTTGACGCGTAGTTCGTCGAGTAATTATCGTCCAGACGATTAAAATGATATTTTCTAATTATAGATACGAGTCTCTCAAGACGATCAGGACCATATAGAATGGATGAAGACTAAAGTTGAATAGTATGGAATATTGGGTTGCAGTACTGCATGAGCAGCAGGCCAAAGGATTAGTAGAAGAAAGACGGTGATGCTTTGAGACAGAATGTCAGAATAGATGCGTCTTTACGAGTGTGACTAACTGCTAAAAACCAAAAGGCAAGTATCTCTATCATTACTTATTGTTCAAGTGATATTTCTTTTAAATCCTATTATGCAAATATTGTTTTCCCTAATCTCAGCTCAGAATAGATAAATGGGGGAATAAAATTATTTCGGGTGTCGATTATTATGACCCATTTTCAATAAAAGGTTTTAAGATTGGATCAAATTGCGTAAGTGACCGGGATGGACGGTCCAGCAAAGGGCTATTTCTAAGTTTCATATGAAATATTATGACACAATTTTTACCACAGGCAGGTATATTGCCTTTTTATTTGAGTACTCGTGTTTTTAGGGACATGTTTCTATGAATCATGACCCAGTGCTATCACACGGGCTGATCAGCATATGATAGTACGTTCGTCGGAGAATGATCTCAATCTAAATTATCATATCATTTTTGTTATTCATAGAATTAATGATTTATCAACTGTTTCTGTTTTGAATAAAAGGTGAGATGTCGTTTTAATTCAGTTTTTGCTTGATGTGGATATTTAGGTTGTTGCTAAATATCAAAGGTGGTATTAGTATAGATGATTAATGTTGACTTCAGTATGGGATGTTGTGAGCATCAAAGTTCGTATTGATATCTAATTTGATATGACAACAACATGAGTATTAATAACAAGAGTTCGATTTTGAATAAAGTTTATGATTCATTCCATAATCATTATTTCATGTTGATGTTGTTTACGATATTTCCGTAAACACTGTTTTACGAGTTTTATTCTCGTTAAGATCCAGAGTATTGCTGAAGCATTTCGCTCGAAAATATCAAAAAGGGTTTTGAATACAGTGAGAAACAATTATCCGATTCTTTAATAAATTTTCTGTTTCAGCAATTATGATTTTAAATGTCCTGCTCTAATGCAGATGTCGATTTTATATCAAAATGACCATATATATATTACAATGATCTTACTGAGCATTTCTTCCGCTTATACTTGCCTATTTTTAAATTTAACCTCCAGTGAGGATTAACTTGCGATGTTTAGCCGCGTAATTCGAGGAAGCAAAAAAGAAGCACTTGGAAGGTGATGGGTCCAGGGTTTGCGAACTAGTGTAAGTTCTATTGTGTAAAGTTGTTTATATTATATTATATTATATTATAATTATGTTATTTTATAGTTGGGCCTAGTATACTTCTTTTCGAAGTTATACTAGCAGGTTAAGTTTTGAGATTGAGAATTATTGAAAACAATTTTAAAAGAAAGTGAAAATTTATTGGTGGAAATTGGAATTCTTGTTTCTTGAACTGTAACCTGAAAAGATCTTAGATTAGTTTGGGGTCATAGATGTTAAATATCTTCCGCTGGCGTTGGCATTTTGATTTAACAGGTTAATTTGGATTGAGGTTTTATAGTGACGACCAAATCCTCTGACCCTGGATTTGGGGGCGTTACATCAGTTATTTGTTAGGTTTGGTTAGTATATGAATCATGTTCTTAAGACCAAACATGCATTCAATTGGCCAACTACATTGTCAAACATTGTCCAATTAACCAGTATACAAAAATCAATATACTAAAACAAAACATGCATTCAATTGGCCAACTACATTGTCCAATTCATCCAATATTAAAACTAACTAAATATTCCAAATTAACCATCCAATATCGAAACTAATTACATAATTTAACCATTTAATACTGAAACTATAACAATATCAACACAAATCTATTATCCACTCATTCATCTAGTCATATAAACATGATACTGAGCTAGCCTACTTCTACCTTTTCTTGTCTAAGGATCATGCCTCCTCACTCTTTGAACCCTTCCACGAGATGTAACATAAGTACCTGTGGATAGAGCAGCAACACATTGACAGACTCTCACAATAATCAGGACAGCTACTCACTTTATGCTACATGCCTTGTCCTGCTGTTTGACTTCCATCACCAAGTCACTCTCTTAGACATCTACTCACTAATTTATCAAGTCATCAATCATTTGTAGTTGGTAAAGTCATCATAAATACAAAGAAAAAGAAGATAAATACTCTTTTTAGTAAATTTTTTAGCACCATTCGCTGGTATCATAGCTAGTACTGTAAAGAACAAGTACCAAAATAATTTTGCAGCAGTCCATTCGTATCCAATCATTGAGTATACTATAACACCATATACGACTGTTTGCATGAAAATGTATGGTATTTCTACCACCACCTAAAGAAAGTAGAATGATGATGCTCAGATTAACAAAAAATTATATCAATTTGTGGTTTAAGTGCTTAATATATTAAAAGGAAAACAAGACTCATTTGTAACTATCGGGAGGCCAAATGATTCTTGAATTTTAAAAATATAAATCCAGTCTTTTACCTGAGCTAATGCATATGCCAGGGATGAGTACATTCCAGCAACTCTCTCTCGGTAAAGCACTGTTCTTTCAAGAGCCACCACCGGTTGCACAGATGAGGCATTTTGGACCCCAATAAAGATTATTGCAGAATTCATAGATTCCATTGAATTGAAGAGATCCGGTCAAATTGTCCTGCATAATATGGTAAGATACATGGATAGTCTAAGAAATTAGTCATTACTAAACATCGGATAATTAAGGTAGTAATCAATGGCATATTACCTCTTGGTGCCAAGATCCCAGAACATAGTGCCAAACAATAAAGTGATAACTGTACTAAAGAAAAATCTGGCTGCAGTGTAGGGAGGATTTCGCCAGTATGATGCTCTCTGTTTCCACAGGCATGTCACAAACTAGCGAAGGAATGATTGAGCGTACTTAGTATGGAAGGATAGATCCCTTGACCCTGGACGAGGGGTAATTAATTCTTGTATCAAAGCTTTGTTTCTTCTGTATAGTTTAATTTAAAGTAAGTTAAAATTATTTGTGAAGCTGTGAGATAAAGAAAAATAAAACAATTATATAAAAAAATTTAAATAGCTTAGCTCGAATAGATTCAGTTCACCTGTACAGATCTGAATTCCTATAAACTTCAGTAAAATCAACCCCAAGAATCATCTTTTGCTTAGAACTTGTAACTTCCAATGCCCAAGTGGCTGGATTATATCCCTCTCTGATCCTTCTAGTAAACTTAATTTATATGGTCTAAAATGTTAAATCAGTCATCATAAATTTAATCAATTTAACTACATTTATTCTTGTCATTTTCTAGGGCAAGCCAAGTTATCTTACTAGTAGCAGAAGCATAGGCCATTAATATATATTAACGTAGGAAAAGTGCTTACAATTTCTTAGTTGATAAACACAAGGACAGTGAGCCATAGAATATAGTATAGGGAGCATGTACTTGGATGCAAATAGACAGTGATATATGTATTAGTAAATTTCCAAAGAACTGGATCAAACTCAAACATGCACCAAAAATACTAATCACCATATATCCACCATCTTCACTTATGTTCTTAAAACTATGGAATCTGGCTGAAGTAAGAAATTTTTTAACCCCCGGATATATCAGTTAATAGATTGGTCTGAGGTGGTATATGAGATTATTACTATGCATAATTTTCCTACTTCTCAGATTAGTTTGTGGGCTGCTTTTTCATATGAACTCAATTTACTTCATGGTTTATTATCTTATATATATTGTTAGATATATTTGAGATATCATGTCTAATATGTTTCATGTTTAGTTTTCAGATCTTAACAAACAGGAAATATCAGTACTTAATAGAATCAGTACTTACTGGAAGTCAGAACTTAAGGTCATATCAGAACTTAAGGTTATGTCAGAACTTAAGTGCGGGAGGACTTACATTTAAGAAAGGAAGCTGATTTACAGGATAGAAGATCGAGACTAAAACAAAAGAAGATATGCATGGAAAGAGTTAGAAGATAAGAAGACTTGTATAAGATATCTGACTGATATATTTTAGGAGACAGAATTATATTCCATATCAATTAGAAGTTATCTTGTAACTGGGTACTATATAAACACAGACATAGGTTTACACTATATGTGTTATCATTATCGAGAAGATCATACATTGTAACCTAACAGCTCTTAGTGATATTTGTTCATCACTGAGAGAGAACGGTTCCATTGTAACAGAGTTTATTATATTGAATATATCTGTTTACTGTTACTTGTGTTCAAATTGATTTGATTGTATTAAACACTGTATTCAACCCCCTTCTATAGTGTTGTGTGACCTAAAAATTGGTATCAGAGCCTATCTGTAAACACACATACAGTAAAGATCCAAACAATCATGTCTGAAGAAGAACAAACTCCAACCAAGCCCACTAAAACTGAAGAAACTCAAAAGACTCAAACTCACAGTCGATATGAGACTATTAGGGTTCCCATACTGATACCTTCCAAGTATCCCATATGGAAAGTGAAGATAGCTATGTTTCTGGAAGCTACAGATCCAGAATACCTTGACAAAATTAATGAAGGACTACATAAGCCAACAAAGCTCTCTGTTGTAGTTGCAGATCAGCCAACAAAGACCATACCAAAGGAGAAAAGTGAGTATACAGCTGAAGATATCTCATCCATTGCCAAGGTTGCAAAGGTAAGGCATTTGCTGCATAGTGCCATTGATAATATCATGTCAAACAGGGTAATTCATTGCAAGACTGCAAAGGAGATATGGGATGCTTTGGAGATAAGATGCCAGGGAACTGATGCAATCAAGAAGAACAGGAGGACTATACTCACTCAAGAGTATGAGCATTTTGACTCAAAAGCTGATGAGTCATTAACTGACTTATATGACAGGTTTGTCAAACTCTTGAATGATCTGTCACTGGTAGACAAGGAATATGATCTTGAAGATTCAAATCTAAAATTCCTCTTAGCTCTTCCTGAAAGTTGGGATTTGAAGTCTACTATTATAAGAGACAACTATGCTCTTGATGAAATTTATGGTATGCTCGAGACTTATGAACTTGAGATGGATCAAAGGAGAAACAGACATGGGAGAAAGTCAAGGACAGTTGCTCTTAAAGCTAAGGAGGAATCCCCCAAGTTGGCTTTCTCAAAGAAAGGTAAAGGAAAGGCTCTCATCATAAAGTCTGATTCAGAATCATCAAGTTCTGATAATGATGATTCAGAAACTGAAAGTTTACCTGAAATAGATGCTAATGAAGAGATGATGAAATTGTGTGCTCTTATGGTGAAGGGTATCACAAAGATAGCCTACAGGAAATTCAGAAGGGGAAAGAAGTTTTCCAAGAAAGGTGGAAGTCCTGATAAGAAAGGGTTCATAAAGTATGAAGGTAAAAGTGCAAAGTTTGATAGAGGACACAACTCAAATGTCAAATGCTACAATTGTGGTGAAAGAGGCCACATATCTCCTGTCTGTAAGAAAGGAAAGAGTGACAAAGGCAAGGCACTTGTCACAAAGAAGAAAAGCTGGACAGACTCTTCAGATTCTGAAGATGAGGTGAATTATGCTTTAATGACAAATGCTGATGGCAGCCCTGAAACTGCTGAATTGAAGGTACCTCAAACAACTTATGCTTTTCATACTGATGATATTACTGAGTTGAGATTATATCTTAAAACCATGTTTATTAGTTATAGAGATCAAACTTTAACATGTGAAAGATTAACTTCTGAAATCTTGCTTATAAGAAAAGGAATGACTATTTGGAAAAAGAGTTAGTTATGTTCCATCAAACTTAGAAAGAAAAAGATGATGCTTTTTATGTTAGAGATGAATTGCTAAAATTGAATCAATCTCTAAAAACTGAGTTAGAAAAAGAAAGAGAGATTATCAGGACTTGGACTAACTCTGGCAGAACAAATCAGAACATATTAAGTAGTGGAAACTGGAAAGAGGGCTGAGGTTATGGAGATGATAAAAGTGAAAAAGGAACTGAACAAATTAAGCCAATTATTGTTAAACAGACTACTAAGCCAAAGGTAAATCCTGTTAAGTTTGTAGCTAAAACTGTAAAGTCTGATTCTGAAAAGATGAAAGAGTCTGTGACAAAAGTTAAGGAAAAGTGAACTTCTGACAAATTAGAATAGGATAAACCAGCTGAAGTTAACATAGGCTTAATAACTAAGAAGCAGCTTAAGCATAAGCTGAAAGAAATAAGGAATGTCAACAAGGTAAAGGCCACTAGGAAAAAGAGGAATGGAAAGGAAGGTGTGAATAAAAGCATTAATTATATACCTGCTCCTAATGCTCCTAGAAAGAAATGTTAAAACTATGGAAACTCTAACCATATTGCTTCTTTTTGCAGGAAGAATAAGAATATAAACTATTTACCTCCTAAGTCAGGAGTTAAGAGTCAGTCTGTTAGGTTTAAGCCACAAAATCCTTTTTTTCATTGTGGTAGTTTATCGCATTCCATTTATACTTGTAAGGAATATCATAGTTTGTACTATGATTATTATCAAATAAAACCTTCTTTGAAGATAGTTACTTTAATTCCTTCTAGTATAAAGTCTGATGCAAAGTCTGATATAAGTTCTGATAAACAACATGTTAGCATAAACTCTGATATTAAATCCGCTGCAAATGCTAACAAACTTAAAAAGGCCAAAGGATCCAAGCATGTTTGGGTCCTTAAAACTAACCATTAGTGGTTTTTGTGATTGCAGGGCAACAGGAAAAACATCCTAGTACCGGATAGTGGATGTTCAGGACATATGACTGGAAATAAAGCCCTGCTCTCAGACTTTGTGGAGAAAGCTGGCCCAGGAGTTTCTTATGGAGATGGCAACATGGGAAAAACTCTGGGATATGGAAATATTAATCTTGGGAATGTCATCATTGAAACAGTAGCTCTTGTCTCAGGACTTAAACACAATCTGCTAAGTGTGAGTCAAATCTGTGACAGAGGTTATCATGTGGATTTCTTTGAAGAACACTGTGAAGTTATAAGCAATTCTACAGGTAAAGTGGTTCTGAAAGGTTACAGGCATGGTAACATTTATGAAGCCAGACTTTCAACAAGTACTGATGGTTCTGTAATATGTCTGTCGAGTAGAGCATCAATTGAAGAAAGGTGGAATTGGCACAAAAGACTCTCTCATTTAAATTTCAACAACATAAATGAGCTTGTAAAGAAAGATCTTGTGAGAGGACTGCCAAAATTAGTATTTGCTCCTGATGGCCTTTGTGATTCATGTCAAAAGGCAAAACAAAGGAAATCTTCTTTCAAGAGCAAAACTGAGTCATCAATTCTTGAGCCTTATCACCTACTGCATGTTGATCTATTTGGTCCAGTCAATGTCATGTCTATTGCAAAGAAGAAATATGCTATGGTTATAGTGGATGAGTTCATAAGGTACACTTTGGTGTACTTCTTGCACAAGAAGAATGAAACTGCATCTACTCTAACTGATCATGTCAGACAACTGGATAAGTTGGTCAAAGATTCTGTTAAAATTATAAGAAGTGATAATGGCACTGAGTTCAAGAATTCAATCATGAAAGAGTTCTGCAAAGAGCATGGAATCAAACAGAAATTTTCTGCACCTGGAACTCCACAGCAAAATGGAGTTGTAGAAAGAAAGAACATTGCTCTCATTGATGCTCCACGAACTATGCTTGATGAAGCAAAGCTGACAACCTACTTTTGGGTTGAAGCTGTGCAGACTGCTTATTTTACACAGAATGCTACACATATAAACAAGTATGGAAAAACACCATATGAGATGGTGAAGAAAAAAAAAGCCAAATCTGAAGTACTTTCATGTATTTGGTTGCAAGTGTTTTGTTCTTAAGACTCATTCTGAACAGCTGTCAAAATTTGATCTAAAAGCTTATGAAGGAATTTTTGTTGGATATCCACTTTCCACAAAAGCCTTCAGAGTCTACAATTTAAGAACAAGGGTTGTCATGGAATCTATCAATGTATCTTTTGATGATATGAAGATTACTGGACTTGAAGATTTCAATGATCATGATCAGCTGAGATTTGACAATGAAGACTTAAATTCTGATTCTGCAAATTCTGATGACTTAAAATCTGATCTTGTAAGTTCTGACGGGTTAAGTTCTAATGTCATTGAAACTGTGGTAACAACTCTAAAGGAAAATGCACCTGTCCAGGGGGAGCAAGCTGGAAATCCTACCACATCTCAAGACTCTCAAGAAACATCAGAACCTGTCACTGGCTCTTCAAGTTCTGATTCATCTAGTTCTGAGGAGCCAAATTATGATAATTCTGGAAACTCTTATACTTTAAATCCTGAAGGATCAAAGTCAAATTCTGAAGTCTCAGAGAGCATATATACAGGGGGAGCATCAGAAAATGCTGATGGAGACAGCATGGATCATAGGGGAGGATCCAGTTCTAGAAGTCAACTTCAATCTGCAAGGAAGTGGACCAAATCACATACACCTGACTTAATAATTGGAAATCCTAGAACTGCAACATCAATTGAATGTCTCTATCATTCTTTTCTATCTCAGACTGAAACAAAGAAACTGGAAGAAGCTCTTCAAGAAGCTGATTGGGTGCAAGCAATGCAGGAAGAGTTAAATGAATTTGAAAGAAATAAAGTCCGGACCCTAGTGCCAAGACCAAAGAACAGATCCATTGTTGGCATAAAATGGGTGTTCAGAAATAAAACTGACAGTGATGGCATAATTATAAGGAATAAAGCAAGGCCGGTTGCTAAAGGCTACTCTCAACAGGAGGGTATTGATTATGATGAAACATTTGTACCAGTTGCTAGATTGTTAGATATATTTGAGATGTCATGTCTAATATGTTTCATGTTTAGTTTTCAGATCTTAACAAACAGAAAATATCAGTACTGACTGGAATCAGTACTTACTGGAAGTCAGAACTTAAGGTCATATCAGAACTTAAGGTTATGTCAGAACTTAAGTGCGAGAGGATTTACAGTTAAGAAAGGAAGCTGATTTACAGGATAGAAGATCGAGACTAAAACAAAAGAAGATATGCATGGAAAGAGTTAGAAGATAAGAAGACTTGTATAAGATATCTGAGTGATATATTTTAGGAGACAGAATTATATTCCATATCAATTAGAAGTTATCTTGTAACCGTGTACTATATAAACACAGACATAGGTATACACTATATGTGTTATCATTATCGAGAAGATCATACATTGTAACCTAGCAGCTCTTAGTGATATTTGTTCATCACTGAGAGAGAACAGTTCCATTGTAACAGAGTTTATTATAATTAATATATCTGTTTACTGTTACTTGTGTTCGAAATTGATTTGATTGTATTAAACACTGTATTCAACCCCCTTCTACAGTGTTGTGTGACCTAAAATATATGAATTATTAAAACAGATAATAAAACTCATGGATAGCTTTAAAAGTGTCTTCTTTGTTCCACCATCTCTTTTTAGAATGAGATTTGGTCCTTCTTTCAGTAAAACAATACAATATAATCACCAAAAAAATGATAAGAAAGAAGGTAACCAAATATAAGGTCAACAGCTTAAATCAAATTTCTGTCGAAAATAGGGGTGGGCATTCAAAAAGATTAAAATAAATCAGGTCACACTTCTTGTAAAACAAATCATTAACGAGATTGTTTTTTGGTCTAAACTGTGAATTCAATTGATACAAGTGGACATGCAAAACAAGGCTGAGGCCATACGGACAATGAAAACACTGAATCTATTCAAGACAATACGGCCATATCAGAAAGACAGAAACATAATAGATTGCACTGTTAAAATCATAGTACCATATACACACTTGTAAGTTGATTGTGCTAGAGCATAAAAAGATTCTTTTAAATATGGGCGGGACCACATGCAAGAAACTTGAAAATATCGTGTAATTAGTAACTTGTATATAATCTTGAAAAACACTTACCAGGACTTAGACAAAGGAACAGACGGTAGGTCAAATTAGCTTTGTCTCTCTTGATGAAACACTGAATCTTGCCATCCCAATATCCTGGCTGTAAAGACAATAGATAGTAATTCATGTTAATATTGGAATAATGAAAGGTAATTCATTGAAAGCTTCACAGTTCCAATCAAATTTACATATATAACAAATACATTTAAAATACCAATAAAAAATTAAGACACTGTTACTCTATTATTCAATGCATACAAAAAAGTACAATATTTTACCCTTCTATTAAAATTTTTTTGAATTCTTCCATATAGATAATTATCTTGTGCTAGAATATAGTACAATTATGTTCTTAAAATACACCACTGCACCACTGACGCCCATTAAAGCAGTGAGAACACCTGTCTTGAAAGCCCCACTCACACCTTTCAGAAGCATCAACTTTTTCTCAGTTATACCTTATTCTTTCAGTTGCTGCATTTTGTCAGAGAGGAAAATATAAGATCTTAAAGTTAACCATAGCTATTACACCACTATATACTTCTAATCTACCTGAGGCATGTTAACCGAGTACGTAATGTCATCAAATGTTACTGAGTGTGGTTCAAAAGGTAGAACCATTCCTTTTCTCGTGTTGTGGTTGCCCAACGCATTATGTTCTGTTGTGGATGAATGTGGTGAATGTCTTTTCGTACGATCATTTCTATCTGCAGGGAAACAATGTGTGTTAGGATACAAAGAATTTTAATTAGATGGAAATAAGAAAATGAAACATAGAGAATTTAGTCAACCTTTGGACGACCCCTGCTCACTACTCTCCTTAGTTCTGCCTTTATAACCTTCTTCCGGTATAACAGCTTGAGGCTTCCCAATAGTTACACAATATAGATTAGCATCACACAACCTCTCCAAGTAAGTAAACAGGATAATAAATTTAAAAGGTTCATAATACTTACGATTAAGAAAATTGAGAGCCAATGTAATTTACTTTAGTCTTCATACCAATATCAGAACTAATCATGATTCATATTCACACAAGTAAATACATGCTTCCACAGTTCTAACTAATCAAGAAGTTTCAAGTAACATATGCAGTGATAATCAAACTTCAGTTATAATTGTCAAATCCTAATGATCCACAGTAGATAAATTGACCACAGGTAAACACATGCTTCCCTAATAGAAAAATTGACCACAAATATAGTATATAAAAATATAATAGCTTGAATAGGCTGGCAAGCCAAGTAATTCAGAACCTGGAACTCAGCTCCATAAAATCAATAAAAAGCCCATCTTTCAAATATTCATTTGTTTAAAACATCAATAAATTCACATCACATCAACATTTTGTTATCAATTAATCAAAACCAAAAACTCATACACATTCACTATAATCCAAATATATCACTAATCAAGATAATCAAACAATCAAACATTAATTCATCAAAATTCAAAAAATCAAACTTATAAAACCGAGCAAACAAACTCACGGAAATATCAGCGAGAAATGCAGCCAAATCATCAGCATCAATCTTCGCAGCAGCTTTCGCAACTCTATATACTTCAGATCTGCAAAATCCAAAAGCAAAATATGAAAACCCAAACCAAATAATCTTAAAATATGAAAATAAACTAAAGAAAATATGAAAAAACAGTACATAATCTTACTAATTGAAAGCTAACCAAGAATCTTAAGATAGGTTAAAATAATCTTGCTCAGTTTGTACTTAATTCCAATTAGGGTTCATATCTTCTTATAAAGGGGGTTTTTGTTAAAGCTCGAGGGAGAGAGCGAGGTGTGACGGAATGAGAGAGAGGGAGAGAGAGAGAGGGAGAGGGGGAGAGAGAGCGAGAGAGGGAGAGAGAGAGAGAGAGAGAGAGAGAGAGAGAGAGAGAGAGAGAGAGAGAGAGAGGGAGAGAGAGGGAGAGAGAGAGAGAGAGAGAGAGAGAGAGAGAGAGAGAGAGAGAGAGAGAGAGAGAGAGAGAGAGAGAGAGAGAGAGAGAGAGAGAGAGAGAGAGAGAGAGAGAGAGAGAGAGAGAGAGAGTGGAGAGTGAGAGAGAGAAGGTGGAGAGTGAGAGAGAGAGGGTGGAGAGTGAGAGGGTGGAGAAAGTGGTGGTGGAGGGTGAAAAGGGGGAAGAGGGGAAGTGAATTGTGAAAAGGGGGAATTGGAATTTTGGTGAAGGGTGAAATGAATTTTGGTGGAATAAAAGCGAGGAAGAGTATCTCTATTATAACAGTTGTTTTTTATTTTTTTTAATAAATAGAGATTAGACAACGTTTACAATTAAAATCGATGTCTACAAAGACTTTAACATCATTTAAAACACGACCGATGTTAAAAGTACTTTTAACATCGGTGGCTTTTTGAACCGCAGTTAAAAGGGTGATGTCTTTTGCCCTGTTTCTTGTAGTATAGGGATCTTCATCCTTTACTTCAGTATATCTACAGGCTCCCACTTTTGGCTGACTAACAGTTTTTTGAAAAGGTGAGTTAGGTGATTTGTAGAGCCACACTTCTGATATTTTTTCCTAGGAGCATCTGCAACAAATGCAAAGTTATTGCTCTTGTTCACTCCAATTTTCCCATTCAATTTCTTCTTTTTCTTTCCTGTATTCTCAGTCTTGATTTCCTTGATTGGCTTCTTAGAAACTTGATCTACCATAGGCTTCTTTTCAGTTTTAGGAGTTAGAGTTATTTTTGTGCATTTCTTCTCATTGTCTTCATCTACAATCTCTTGCTTCATGACCAACTCAACTTCACTGAAATTGACTTCGCATGCCTTAAACAAAGGTGCATCAACTTTTCTCAGCTTAACTGGGACATCTTGATTTGCAATTGTTTTACCTTTGCCACCTTCACTTTTCTTATTATTGTTAAAAGCATCATAGTCCAAACCAATAGTTATATTAGCACATGGTTTGTTTTTCTCACGGTACTGTCCAACCAACTGAGATGCATTTCCGAAAGACTTCAGTTTTACCTCATTCTTTTCCAACTTTTTCCTCAATACAGCTTCTATTTCACTTACACACTTGAGCTTGTTCTTGAGTTATTCATTTTCTTGCTTGACAGTCTCAAGCTCAACAAGCTGCAGTTTCTATTCTTGCTTTTCAATCTCAAGCTTCTCATTTATCTTTGACAGACTAATCACTTCCTCAATAGCTACCACCATGCTTGTGTAGATATGAAACATCTCTACACTCATATTTTCAACAGTTTCTTTATATTGGCTTTTATTTAAATCAATGGTAGTTAGAGTTGGTACCTCTGATTTTGATGAGGATGATTCTACTTGCTCAAGAGCCAGAAGTGCATAGTTTCCAAACTCTTCATTCTCATCTTCATCATCAGTGTCATCCAACTCTTGCCTTCAGCTATGTAAGCCTTTCCTTGTTGTTTCTTCAAGAGAGCTTCATACTTTGCCTCCAATTCCAAATAGGCTTTATCCTTCTTCACTTTCTTTGACTTCTTGCACTCACTAGAAAAGTGACCCAACTCATCACAGTTAAAGCACCTTATCTTTGATCTGTCAACAAATCCAGCCTTGTAGCCACCTTTGTTAGATGAGTTATACTGAGATTTTGGTTTCCAGTTGTTGTTGTTGGAAGACTGTCCCTTGTTCTTGAAAAACCTTGGCTTTTTTACCCTTGAAGCCACCTTTGCATAATTGTTATATAGATTCGTATTATGATGGAGATTATCAAGTAACCCCCGGATCTAAACCTCGATTTGGAGGGCGTTACAGTTGGCATCAGAGCTATAGGTTTTGGTCCATGAAACAAGAACATTAGGATTAAGATAAGATAGGAAGATCGCATTAGATAGGAATAGGATCGTTAGGGTTTAGATAGCTTCTAAAATTAGGAATTTATAAGCTCTAGGAATGCTAAGTGACCCTCTCTTATTTCCTGTTTGATTATATTATCAGATGGCATCATCATCTTCTGAGAGGACCGTCACAGTACCGGTAGCCCCGGTGATACCACCAGTGCCCGGTGAGGCCCCAGCACAGGTACCACCAGCACAGGTGCCTCAGGAGCTAGTTCCACCAGCCCCAGAGCAGCTACCATATCCTATGGAGATGTTTGATCCTTTAGTGTTTTTCGAGCCATTGCTACACCTTCACTACCTCTACAGTATCAGTTCATCCCTGAGATAGAGCCAGAACGTTCCCCAGTTACAGCTCAACTTCCCTTACCAGTGTATGCTCCAGTTCCAGAGGTATTTCAGATGGCCTCTGTTGATGGGATGGGAGAGCACGATATAGGTTTACAGTTGGGATTGCCACAACAGGATATTGTTGGGATACCCAGAGTTCCATCTTGGGAGTCAGTTGGTCAGGTTAGAGAGCCGAACATGGTACCTTATCACGAGTATAGAAGCATGAGGGAGGATGCGCATTATTGGAGATCTCAGTGCAGGGAGATTATAGGATTGTTTGATCAGAGGGATAAAGGACCTTTATCAGCACTTCAGCCAGATTACTTATTGAGGTAGAGGTTACATCAGACCGTCTACGGCGCTTCTCTTGAGTTAGATACATTGATTCATGATGGGACTCATACCTATGCAGAGTTTCATAGAGCCACTCGTCTTGCTCAGTCAGTTCTTGAGACCCTTCGACGGGAGTTGGACCGTATTCCGCCAGGATTCTGATATGCGACAGTTGGACCGGGATTTTGTAGTATATATGATATATGTAGATAGAGGCAGCTATAGTATAGTGAGACCAAATGTATGTGTGTACTGAGTTTGATCATCCGCGGTTATGATAGACTTTATGTTGGACTTTTGTATCAAGCACTAACACCTGATACTGGTGTCTGTTATATAAAATAAACCTTTTTCAACCTTTTTCTTTTATTTATTTAAATCTTCAGTCTTTACAGCATTTACATTTACTTTACTGTTTTATGGTCTTTCCATATCTTTAAATTCGGGTTAATTTTGAAAAGATAAATGAAATGTTTAAAATAATGTTGTTCAGTTTATTAATTTAACATTTTAAATCGTTTCAAATGAATTGCTTAAAATCCTAAACTGTTTAAAATTTTGTTTTAATATCAGTCAAACTATTTCTTCATTTACTTTCAATTTTTTAATAAATTATTAAAAGAACTGCTTGTTTTATTATCAAAAAACATAGCACCAAAAAGAAAGACCAGAACTGAGACCTCCAACAGCAATTCTGAAGAACAGAATATTAATCCCATGAACCAAATGTTCCATCTGATGCAATAACAGATGGTAATGATGCAACAGCAGATACATCAACAATAGAAAATTCAGCAGCAAATGTTACAACAGCCACCGCATCCTTAACCCCAGATACCACCAATTGTGCATGTTGTTACTTTTAAGCAATTTCAATCAGTTAAGCCTCCAGAATTTGAGGGTACAGTGGATCTTACTAAGGCTAGGGCCTGGATAAAAGAAATAGAGAAAGCCTTCACATTAATGAAAGTTGAAGAGGATCAGAAGACTGATTTTTCTAGTTATTTCCTGAGGGGAGAGGCTAATTATTGGCGGGAATCCAAGAAAGCTTTAGAAGGTGAAGACATCGTGACTTGGAATAGGTTCACTGAATTATTTCTGGAGAAATATTTTCCTCGTTATATGAAGAACTAGATGGAAATCAAGTTCTTGGATTTAAAGCAGGGGAATATGTTCGTGACTGAATACGAAGCCAAGTTTACATAATTGGCTAGGTGTGTTCCGGAACAGGTTGATACTGATGAGAAACGGGCTAAAAGATTCCACCAGGGATTGCAGCCATGGATTCGTAGCAGAGTGGCAGTATTTGAACTGATGACATATACAACCGTAGTTCAGAAAGCCATGATCATTGAAGGGGAAAGTGAGATGTCCCAAAAGAAAAAGGGACAAGGTAATTTTCAGAACTGTTCCAATAGAAAGCCGGGATTTCAAGCTCGGACAAATATGAATTTTAAAAGGATAGGAAAAGGCAATCAGAGGACAGGTAATCGTTTCCAAGCTCTGAACCAGTAGGGATTTGTCAGACCACCATTTCCATATTGCAAGACATGTGGACGGAAATATGCAGGAGTCTGTAACAAGGAAAATGTGACATGTTTCAGGTGTAAGCAGAAAGTGCACTACTCCAACGAATGCCCAGCAGGGAAGATAGATGTTACATGTTTCCAATACGGGTAGAAAGGGCATGTTGCCAGGGATTGTAGAGGACCGGCGATGGAAGCTAGTGTTCCTAAAGTATTGGAATTACCTACACCACCACAGCAGAATCAGCCTAGAGCAAGGACTTTTAATATGACTATGAATGAAGCTGTGCAGAGTCCAAGTGTGATTGCAGGTACGCATTCTGTGAATTCGGTTAATGCACAAGTATTGATTGATTCTGGAGCAACAAGATCTTTTATTTCTGAAGAATTTATTGATAAGATATGTTGTGAAATTCAACGATTGGGCGAGACATTAATTATAAAGTTAGTGAATGACGACCAAGTTCCTGTAAATCGAATATGTCCAGAATGCGATATCAAAATAGCAGGACATCACTTCTCAGTTGACTTGATACTTTTTAAGTTAGGAGAGTTTGATGTTATTCTATGAATGGATTGGCTAGCCGATAATAATGCTCAGATAGATTATGCAAATAGAAAGTGAAATTGCGAACTGCGGATAATGCAACGGTAATATTTAAAGATGAGAAACAGCGGACAAAGTTCCTAACAATGATGCAGACTAAACGATTACAACATCAAGGACTTAAAGCTTATTTGGCCTATGTCTTGGATATTGTTAAAGAAAGCCCAAGAATAGAAGACATTCCCGTTGTATGTGAATTTCCTGATGTTTTTCCAGATGAACTTCCAAGGTTACCTCCAGATCGAGAAATCGAGTTTACTATTGATTTGGCGTCAGGCACGGAACCAGTTTTGAAAACTCCGTATTGGATGGCACCAGTTGAAATGAAAGAGTTGGCGACACAATTACAAGATCTTCTGGATAAAGGAATTATAAGACCAAGCGTATCTCCATGGGATACACCGGTATTGTTTATGAAGAAGAAAGACGGCAGTATGCGACTATGTATCGATTATCGTGAGTTGAATAAGTTGACCATCAAAAATAAGTATCATTTACCACGGATCGATGATTTGGTTGATCAGCTAAAAGGAGCCGCATGATTTTCTAAGGTAGGCTTGAGGTCAGGTTACCATCAACTGAAAATCAAGGTCGAAGATATTCCCAAGACTGCTTTTCACAACAGATATAGACATTATGAATTCCTCGTAATGGCATTCGGTTTAACTAATATACCAGCAGCATTTATGGATTTGATGAACAGAGTGTTCAAAAAGTAGTTGGATAAATTCGTGATTGTATTTATTGATGACATCTTGATTTACTCGAAGACTGAAGAAGAACATGTTGAGCATCTAAGAATCTCTTTAGAAATCTTAAGGAAGAAACATCTTTATGCGAAATTTTCGAAACACAAATTTTGGTTAAAAGAAGTGCAATTCCTAGGCCATATAATTAGTATTGAAGGAATTCAAGTCGATCCAACAAAGATTGAAGCTGTATTAAATTGGGAAAGACTAAAGACACCAACAGAAGTCAGAAGTTTCTTGGGATATTACAGAAGATTTTTTAAGGATTTTGCGAAGATAGCTACGCCACTAACCAAGTTGACTCGAAAGAATGAAAAGTTCATATGGGATAAAAAATGTGAAGAAAGTTTTCAAGAATTGGAGAACCGATTGGTGTCCGTACCTGTATTAGTACTACCAGACGAGCAATGAGATTTTGTCATTTACAGCGATGCTTTCTTTCGAAGATTAGGATGCATATTAATGCAGCACGATAACGTAATTGCGTATACTTCTAGACAACTGAAACCTCATGGATAGAAATATCCTACGCATGATCCGGAATTAGATGCAATCATGTTCGCATTGAAGCTTTAAAGATAGTATCTTTATTGCGAAAAGTGTAAAATTTACACAGATCATAAAAGTTTAAAATATATCTTTACGCAGAAGGAACTCAACATGAGACAAAGGCGATGGATAGAATTGATCAAGGATTATGATGTTACAATCAGCTATCATCCAGGAAAAGCAAACGTCATAGCAGACATGTTAAGCCGGAAGGAAAGATTGAATATGTTAACTTCTTCAGAAGAATTGGTTCAAGAGTTTGATAAACTGGAAATTGATGTTCGTATTCCAGGAGGATCTACTGAAATGAATTATGCAATGACATTTTAATCCGAACTATTAGAAAAGATCTGAAGATGTCAAGAGGACGTGATGAGGCAAGAAAACGATGACCTAACGGGAGAAGAAATTACAAGTCAGAAAGATGATAAGGGAATTCTATGATTTTCATCAAGGATCTAGGTACCTAATGTGCCAGAATTAAAGGAAGAAATCTTGCGAGACGCTCACAACTCAAGATATTCCATTCATCCAGGAAGTACAAAGATGTATCGAGATCTAAAAGAAAACTTTTGGTGGCCAGACATGAAGAAAGAAATAGCGGAATGGGTAAGTAAATGTTATACGTGCCAACAAGCTAAAGCGGAACATCAACGATAAAGCAGACTACTACAACCACCGGATAGATGGATTTTGTGATAGGACTCCCAAGAACCACAACAAATCATGATCTAACTTGGGTGATTATCGACAGACTAACGAAGACAGCTCATTTTCTTCCTATCAATGAAAGGTTTTCGCTCAACAAATTAGTGCACTTATATATTAAGGAAATTGTGATGCGACATGTGGTTCTTTTATCCATTATATCTGATCGAGATCCACGTTTCAATTCAAGATTCTAGAGATAATTTCAGGAATGCTTAGGCACCAAATTAAATATGAGCACCTCTTATCATCTACAAATGAACGGACAAAGTAAAATGACGATCCAAACAATTGAAGATATGCTACGTGTATGTGCAATTGACTTTGAAGGCAGTTGGGACGAGCATCAACCGTTAGTGGAATTTTCTTACAACAACAGCTATCATGCAAGCATTGGGATGCCACCTTATGAAGCTTTATACGGAAGAAAGTGCAGATCACCTGTGTATTGGGATGAAGTTGGTGAATGTAAAATTCTAGGTCCAGAATTGTTTCACCAGACCAAGGAAAAAGTAGAGCTTATCAAAAAGCGACTCGAAGCAGCGTAAAATCGACAACGCAAGTATGCAGATCAAACCAGGAAGGACATGGATTACCAAGAAGGGGAACATGTCTTATTAAAAGTATCACCATGGAAGGGATTGACCAAGTTTGGCAATAAAGGTAAACTAAAGCCATGATACGTAGGTCCATTTGAAATTTTGAAGAAGGTCAGGAAGGTCGCGTACGAGTTTGTCTTACCGCCTCATATGCAGCATATTCATAATGTGTTCCATGTGTCAATGCTTAAGAAATATAATCATGATTCGAGGCATTTAATAGAATATGAGATGATAGAGATTCAAGCTGATTTGTCTTATGTAGAGCAGCCAATAAGAATTCTAGATCGGCAGGAAAGAGTGTTGAGAAATAAGTCTATATCTTTAGTACGAGTTTTATGGAGAAACCCTATGGTTGAAGAGTCAACCTGGGAACTTGAGAGTGAAATGATAGGAAAATATCCCCAGTTATTTTCTTAGCGAGATTCCAAGGATAGAATCCTATTAAGGGGGAAGGATGTAACGACTGGGAAATTACGCTTGTATTATATCATAATAAAGATGAAATTATGTGTTTTATTATTCCATTAAGTGTATTTAGTCATAAAACCCTAGCTGTGATATGATATATGTGTTCTGTAATGTCAGGGTATTTTTCGGGTATTTATGGGGTATTTTAATTCGTGTTAAAAGCTTTCGTATCAAAAGTTATGTGACCTGAACTTTGTTTTAACAGCTGATATTTCAAATAAAATAATTGGTTTATTTTGCCTAGTATGGCTTTTACCATAGCGTTATTCTGAACATCCAGTTATTTTATAAATTTTCTCGATTAGCGAAAAATGACTTTTTCGGGCCCCTTCGGTGTCAAAAACCCCAAAAAAATCATATTTTTATTTTTATAAAATTATGGGACTTTTAAATATTCCATTTCTTTGCATTTTCAAATTATTCACAATTTTTGGAAATTTTTGGCATATATATTATATATATTAAATATTTAAAAATTAAAAAATTAATACTCAAAAATTATTAATTAAGGGCCAATAAATTTTATTAGATGTAAAATTAGGGCCTTAATTTTAATTAGGGGTATTATTTTTATTACTATAAATACCCTAATTTTTATTTAATTATTTATAATTTATTATCAAAAATACTGAAAAATCAAAAATTCTCTATTTTCAGGTCGGGTTTTCCAGAATCGGGTCGTATAATCAAGTTGTGATTTGATCGATTTCCAGCATCAATCATAGTCGTGTAAGTACTCAAATCGAAGGTTTTGATCTGTTCTTTCAGTTTTTAGTATCAATTTCATGTTTTTATTCGTAGATTTTTTATTTCGAATTCTAGGGTTCTTGTCTGATTTAGGGGATTTTGATTCTGGGGTAATCTGATAAAATTGATGATATGAATAGCTTCATATGATAGTTTATGATCGATTTGCATCAATTAATTTAACAAACGATAGGTGTAATTGATAGTTCGATTATTAGGGTTTATGTAAATTTTGATTTATATGATTTTAAGTTTGAATGATTTTTGGTTTGTTAGATGTTAGGGCTTCGGTATGTTGAATAAGATTTGATTTGAGCTATTAAAATCAAAGTTTCATGTACAGATAACCCAAATCGAAGTTTGACCGGAGTTCTTGGGTTTTTGATCGGCGAATGAAACCCATGGGTTTTTACGGTGAGTTTTGGCCTGAATCAGAAAGATAAAGTGATGGGGAACTGATTCCAGCTGTAAAATGAACCAAACGGTTATGTTATTGGCCTAAAATTGGCTGGCCGGAATCTACTCTGGTCGCTGGATTCTGGGCAAAATCCGGTCATGCTCTTCATGACCCGGATTTGGACCCGTTTGACCTGTTAGTTTAACCCGGTTTTGATCCGTTTTGTCAGAAGTTCATTTTCTGACAAATGTTTCTGAGTTTTTATTTTTATTTTATTTTTATTAATTATAAAATCGGTTTTATTTATTTATTTTTAATTCTAATTTTTCCTAAATAATTATTTAAAAATATTTTTCAAGTTCAATTATTTTGATTAATTAATTATATTGAATAATAAATTGATTTACCGTAATTTAGTGAATAATAATTGAATCGTTTATCCAAATTCAACGAAACGAAAACCCCTTTACTCGGAAAAATGAAACTTAATTTCTTTTGGAAACGAGTCAGCTTTCGATATGTATTCGCTTTTAGACCATATTACTTATAGAGATGAGTCTAATAAATTCCAAAAATTAGGAAACAAGCCAGAAGTTATACAGTAATGCGAATAGTGATCCGATTTTAATTCTAAAAATATTTTTAAGCCTAAAATGACTATGTGACTTATGTGCTATGTGGATTATGTGGTTAATCGAGTCTTAATTGCTAATAATTATAGTACGAGTCGATTGTAAGCGTATAGGTAGACGATAAGGGCTACATGAAGTCGGTCTGAGACGCAATTGAGATATGAGTTGACTAAATAAGCATCTTTATCTGATAGATACGAAGCCAACAAGGTGGACCGAGCCAGTATTAGAGAAAAATGTTATACTTATGATAGATCACGTGATAGGTAAGTTTTTCTCTATTCTAAGTTCAGAATAGTGGATCATTTTCTTCTATTCAGATTCTCAACTCGATAAGCACTGATAAGTCATGTTCACATACACTAATACACAATTATTGTTCCTTTGTTTATATTTCATTTCGATTCCTGATTTCTCCTGATTGACTAAATACTCTATTCATATTCCAATAAATTATATACATATATCCTGATATACTCTGATATTGGGACACATCAAAGCATACTGATTGTTCCGGTTGCTCATTTGTGGACTAGATGGTGATGATTAAGATCAAGTATATATTTGATCCCATGAACCGGGAATTAACCGGATCCTTGTTGTGGGCCGTAGAGCCTGGGTATCCAAATGGGTCTATACAAAGAGGTATAGATATGCACTGTATCCTAACTGATCAACAGGATATAGGTGTAGACTTGTGTCCAGTCTAGTTTGTTGAAACTCGCCGATAGTGGCCTTCGTTCTCTCTTGCAGAAATACTTAGTTACCGATCCAATCAGATTACCGGTTCATTTAGATTTATTATAATATTATTTATATATTATGGACTTGTTGAGCAAATTTTGGCTCACCCCCTTGGTTGTTATTCACCTTGTTTGTTTTCAGTCAAGAAAGAGAATGAAACATATCCAGACCCACATGGTAAAGAAGTGTGTCAAGCGGCGGGACCCTCTAATACCAAAAGTGTTACTCCTAATTCAGGAAGAGAGCTTTGAGCTACCAGAGCAAGTGTAGTGTAGATAATTATAGTGTGAGTTGAATAAAATAAATTTAATTTAAAACTTGTTTAGATAATGGTTTGTAATAAAGAGAGTTCCATGAGATCTTATATTTGGGTCTGTAATAAAGATAATGTGTTTTCTTGTTTTCATATCTCAACCTTAAAAGATCTTGGATAATTAAAAAGGGGTTAGATATAAGTTTTTATAATTTGTATATAGATTTGTATTATGATGGAGATTAGCAAGTAACCCTCGGATCTATACCCCGGATTTGGAGGGCGTTACAATAGGTATGGTAGGAGAAGTGGCCACCATATGTAATATTCCTTCCTATGAATATTATGTAATCCAGGTTACAGAACTTTCTAAGTTTAGCTGCCTGATCTGCTATGAGATTCTACCAACGATCCTTTCGATAAAAGCCTTTTACCTGATCCAGTAAGGAAATATGAACCTTATATCCTTCAAAAGTTTATGAAGTTTACAAACCAGAACCTCATTTATATATGCCAATTTATTTAGAGATAGGTGCCTTCAAAAACCTTTATATGTGAGGTATTTAATAGCAGCTCTTTAGGGGAAGCTACCTCATGCCATTTTCTTTATTAATCGAAAGGTCATTTGTAACTTCCATGATTCCTTCCTCAAGTTACTTCAAGATCCTTGGCTCCTTGTAGCATTAAGTATAAAAGGAGTCTTGTTCCACTATTTACCAGGTATAACCAACCTTTTAACCTTTCATTAAGTGACAAACAGCTTCAACTATGAACCTCTAAGCCTACCTAAGCATGCTTGTTGTAGGAAACAAGAGGTACCATAGGAGAAACAGTTATCATTCTTCATATATGGTTATAACAAGGTTTAAGTAGTCAAACTTAGATAAAAATGCTTTCATAGATCCTTCTAGTAGAGGGTTGCTGCTTGTAAAGATTCTTGCGTATGCACCTCCATATGTATGGGGATCTTATGACCTCATTGTCCTAAATTTCTTCCATTTGAGTCTCCCTCCTAGCTACTCGAATTATCCGGTTTAGGTGACTTCCCATCATTAAACCTCCCGTATGAGAACATCATTTCAATGCCTCTAGTAGGTGAAGCTTCTTGACCTTTGGAATCTTCTCCCTGAACCTTATCTTCCAAGAGGTATGCATTCTTATGTGTGTCCAGGTCCTTCGATGCCTCCTCGCCTATGAGGTTCGCGTCTTCATATGAGCTTCTTTGGTAGCATCCAAGTTCTCATGCTGCTCAGTACCCTAGAGATTCATATTCTCGACTTCACTTATGTTCACCATTTAGGTTGTTCATATCCTTATATGTTTTTTCAGGACCTCCCATGTATCATCACCCAGGAGGTTCATGTCCTCATTTAAGACTTTTTGTTTGTATCCAAGTTTACATGTTGCTCATATAAACAAGAATTTCATACAATTGACAGAAATCAGCTTCAGCTATTGCTTATCAATCAGGTAGTTCATACAGTTGACAGAAATCAGCTTCAGCTGCTGCTCATTAATCAAGAGGTTCACCCCTCGGTTACTCGCCTCTTATGAGATAAAGCATAGTGCAAACCAGACATTTGTTCCACGATTTCCCCTATGAGAACTTCTGTAGTCAGTAACCTTTAAGCAGTTGAACCTCCAAAATGAGATTCTTCCTTGGGATTTAAGAACCTTCTGCCATTAGGCAACCTTTAGATTGAGGTTCCTTTTATCTTCTTCTCATGCACCTTATACGTGAAGATTCCCTAAAAGCTTTGACTTCCATTAGCAGGTTAAAGTTCAGCTTCCCGTCTGACGCTCATATGAACCTATCCAAATGATCATATACTTCCATTAGAAAATTAAGGTTCAGCTTCATGCATGTTCATCAAATACACTGACACTCCAGATTGAAGGGGCCTTCCGGTGCCTGAACCATCCAATATGTGAATCTGTACCTGGTTCACATGCATGAATCTAAACCATGTCAGAACCAATTTTTTGGCACTTGCATATCAGAATCAGAGTGAGAACACATTCTTTTCAACCATTCATCAAGACCAATACCAAACATATCATAACCATATGTTCCCTTTACGTCTTTTACCATTTTCACCGGAGAGCCATTGTTTCTCCTTCGTTATTCATCTTTTTTTACACACCTTCTTGAGAGATTGACTCTCATTCACGTATATCATCTTAATTTACAAAATTCTTTGTTGAAACACCATTTATGGGCTCCTTTGCAAGATTACCATAATTGTTCTTCAAGATACGACCATCGTCGAACATCTCTCATCTCTAAAGATGATGATGATCCCCTCCTTCTAGCGCCAAAAATGTTGTGGGAGGAACTTGGTAACAACCAGAATTAATCATGCTTAGATAACTGAATCATCCTTGGTTTTTGGGTTAAATGTGTTGTTGCAGTTGTGGAATAGAGGTGCAACTGCAGAAACGAAGCTAGAATTATGTATAAAATATGAGATAAATCAGCAAAGAACCGAGTAGGAATAGCTGAGAATGTCCTTCTCAATTCGGCCAAATATACTCGGAAAATAGTCACAATGGTTACACATGCCAATTCGTGTAGAAAGTTATTATTCGGACTCCTTTGCCAATTGCCTACATACCCTATATATAGGGATCAAGCTCAATGTAGTTCTAAAGGGTTGGACTCCATTCCTTGGACAATAATCCATGTTTTTTATAAGCCAAACCCAGTTCCCACAGTTAACTGTTTTCAAGTGAGGTTCAGTGTCCAAGTGGGGATGGACACTTAAAAACCTATTTTAATCCATCACCGAGACATGATTTCCATGAATTTATGTGTTTATCCTTTAATTAGTAATGGTTATCGTATTTTATGGTGATAGAATCCTATTTGAAGTCCATTCCATGAAGATAGGAGATGTTTCCTTCATTTTAGAAGATACAGTCCTAATCAAATACTACCTTTACCAGCTGAGGTACACTGATGCTCCCGCATCAGCACCTCACCATCTTTTCCAGCCATCCAGGTGCTTTAAACACCTCTCCTGTCCATCTAAGACTACTCTCAATACCTCTTAGCTTCTTCCATGACCATGTAAACCTGTTAATAACCAGCTAAACCTCTTGGTTTAGCCATTGCTTTACCCAAGGCTCTGCACCTTAGTACAGGTACCTCCAAAACCATGGACCTTTGGACCAAACCCATACCAAAACATATCATAATCCATGCCAATAAAGCTTAACCCCTTTATGGGCCTTCAATCTAGCCCATGCACAATTTTGGGCACAACTACCCCTGGTTTCTGGAAGCATAAAATGTAATAGGAACCAGAAATAATACGAGGTCCAATCTTCCCTTATAATTCTCAGAGAAAGTTATAGCTTCCACATCGTGCTTCCAAGCTTAATGAGCTAACTCGACATAAGAAACAAGAAACATGATACTTTAGCATCCAGAACTTACTCTAAATCCTTAAATGAAAAACTTTCTTGTATACCCTTTGATCCATGTATGCCATACTAGTTCGTATAATTAGTTTTCTAGCCTTATCCCACACTCGTTAAGTTTGAGCTGAAACTGAATGTAGATTCCCTCAACATGCCCCCCGCTGCTTCCATGAACGAGATTGCTTCTGAGAACCTTGTTCCTTGACCTCCTCTTCCATTGTTCCTTGTGATGTTATTTTCCTCTCCCGAGTTTAAAATGACTAGAAGAAATGATTAGAAGCATGAGCTAAGTAGCTCACACTTATAACAAATGTAGCTCAAATATATATATATAATGCATATATATTAGTGGGAATATATATATATATATATGCAAATAAATTTGTATATATGTATATATGTAAAACCATTATTGCATTAGCAATCAAGTAGAATATTGGCGAACACACTCTTCAAGACATAATACCATAACCATCAGATTTTCCCAATTTTCCATCCAGATGTACCTCTTAAGATGTTACATAATTTTTCTGGGACTTTTTGAAAGATGTCCATAAACCATGGGGTTTGTCCAAACCGTACCCACATATCGTGGGGCTTTTCTAAACCATGACCATATATCATGGGGCTTGTCCAAATTTGTAAGAGGGACCATAGGAAGGTTATGGAAACCTCCTCAAGTTGCTAGTATTTCTTTTCGAGTGGTTACATTTACGGGACATTTAGCGTGCCTAGGTACCCACAGACAACTTCAGCTCACAAGTTTGAAAATAATGTTAAACCTAATACATGAGGTAAGTAAATTTTCATGACAAAATGATCTATTATATTTAAATCAATGTTTTTTCAAGCCTTCAAATCATATAATATGCATATTTAGATAAACAAAAGTGCATGTAAGATAGACAATGGATGGCCTGAAAAGATGAGGTTTGCACTGAAAACCTTTTACTAAAATGATTTAATAATTTTATGCATGCACAATAATCATGCATGATAATGAATATGTAAAAATGTGAGAGTCGAACTTATCTCCTTTTTGTGGCGTTGCTTTACACGCAAGTTCAGGTACAACACAGAACCCTACATTGGAAATCCTCTTGTAAGAGCACATACATTCCATCACGTCTAATGTCCTTTTGTACCTGTTTATCTGTTTCTTTACTGTCCTTCAGGATTTATACTCTTCTTTGAACCTACCATGTTAGTGGTTTACATATGCAGCTAATCCCACAGGTTGGGTAGCTCAATAGATAATAAATCATAGAAAATGCTTAATAGCCGATCAGATAATAGTATGTTATATGCCATATATATCATGTTAGATATCACAAATCCACATACATAAGTAATCACCTAGTTTAAATAGATTACATTGCAGCTAATGTATTGGATATATGCAATTTTTATAGATATGCACATATAGATATGTTAGACATTCAATTTATAAGAGAGTTTAATAACCTATTTTAAGGAAACAATCACAATTCTCATCATAAAGCAATTTAAGCCATTCTACACAAAAGGTAAACCTAAGATATGTATATGAATCTAAGCCTCATGATTCCCTCAATTATTTTCTAGTTTTGAACAACATGTGCCCAGATTCCACTCTATGTACTCTACCCATTTCATTAGGTTTTATCTTCTACCATAAAGTACTTTATTAGGAGCCAAACTAGGTGTAGACCTTATTCCTAGGTCTTGTAACTACCCCAAGTTATAATGGTCTAAGAAAATTTTACAAGTATTGCTTTTAATATTTTACCTGGGAGACGCTTGTACCTAGACCTTCACAATGACTTAGATTTTTACCGTGTTATAATTAATCTAATTCTCATTAACCCTAGCCAAGTAATAAAAGCCTCTTGAACGTGACCAAAGCCTAGAGTTCCAGGTTTTGAGCCTACCTTACCTATTCTTTATAATCAATAACAAATTTAATACGTATCCGGGCTTTGGTCCTTACACCACTACGCCATAGATTGCATGCTGCAACTCCCCGAAAATGTTGCTATTGGATAAAAAACCGTTGCTACAGATGCAAAAAGAGCTATTGCAATGCTTTTGGGGGTTTACAATTTTAGCCGTTGGGAAAGAACCTTATTGCAACCCCAGCCCACTTTATTGCAACACCTAAAAAATTGTGATAGAAACATTTTGATGTAACGTTAATCAGTGTAGAGGGTCAACCAGTGTTGCAATAGGGGTTTGAAATTCAGTAATATTGTGTGGGGTCCACAATTTCCAATCCTATTTAATATCTGTTATACTTTCAGAATTAAAATTTAGTTAAAACTATGTGTTAATATACATTTCCCACAAATAAGAGATGTGCTCATTTAATAAATTCCAAACAATATAATACAAATTGAATTATAAAATATAAATAAACGTGAACTAGTGAGATGAGAATTATTCTCTAGATTTACAAAAGTTAAAATGAACTTAAACTAGTAAGATGGGCATTCTTCTATTTAAGCTTTCTGGAGACTAAATTATACAAGTTGTGGCATCAAATTTTAATCGGAGCCAACATAAAACTCAATCATCTCAATCCAAGTAATCTTTAATTGCAAAGGAAATGCTAGCCTCCAAATGATTTTTTTCAGCTTCCCAAGCTTGAGCATCTTCCACCTAATATCTACATGTTTTGAAAATTACTAAAACACATTAGTAAATTGAATGTATTAATCCTGCAGACTAAAACTCTAAATAATTACATACATATTTACTATTTGATATTAGAATGCTTGCACATCATACATTACTGTATAAACTTGAAATAAATAGTAAGACATGTAAAACTAACCTTAACAATAAGATCATTGTTTGTGTCTCATCATAGAAATTGTACAAATAACAACCATAAGTAGAGAGAAATATGTACATATTACACTGCACAAAGGACCCTGTAACGCCCCCAAATCCGGGGTCAGAGGATTTGGTCGTCACTATAAAACCTCAATCCAAATTAACCTGTTTAATCAATAAATAAATGCCAGTGGAAGATAATTATCATCTATGACCCCAAATTAATCCAAGATCTTTTAAGGTTACAGTTCTAGAAACAAGAAATCCAAATTCCATCAATAATTTTTTTCACTTTCTTTTAAAACTCTTTTCAATAAATCTCAATCTCAAAACTTAACCCGCTAGTATAACTTCGAAAAGAAGTATACTAGTCCCAAATACAATACACAATTATAATATAATATAATATAAACAACTTTACATAATAAAACTTACACTAGTCCGCAAACCCTGGACCAACCACCTTCCAAAAGCTTCTTCTTTGCTTCATCGAATTATGCAGCTAAACAACGCAAGCTAATCCTCACTGGAGGTTAAATTTAAAAACAGGCAAGTATGAGCGAAAGAAATGCTCAGCAAGATCATTATAGCGAATATAGGGTCGTTTTGATATAAAACTGACATCTGTATTAGAGCAGAACATTTAAAATCATAATTACCGAATCATAAAATTTTAGTTGAGGAATCCCAGAATTGATTCCTTAATCGTATTCAAAACCATTTTGATATTTTTGAGCAAAATGCTTCAGCAATACTTTGAATCTTGACGAGGATAAAACTCGTAAAACAGTGTTTACGGAAATATCGTAAACAACAATAACATGAAACAATGATTATGGATTGAATCATAAACTTTACTCAAAACCGAACTCTTCAAATTAATACTTATTTTGCTGTCATGTCAAATTAGATATCAATACAAACTTTGATGCTCACAATACCCATACTGAAGTCAATATCAATCATCTATACTAATACCACCTTTGATATTTAACAACAACGTAAGTATCAGCATAATTCAGAATCTGAATCAAAACTGCATTTCACCATTATTCCAAAACAGAAACAGTTGATAAATCATTTATGCTATGATTATCAAAACAATAAAGAATTTTAGATATTTATTTAGATTGGAACCAATTATGCACTATGATGTTCCTGATGATCAGTCACGAAACAACACCGGTATCCCGCAGCCATACCATAAATATAGGTACTACCCGTATCCCGAAGACATACGGTACCTATAGGGCACCAGAAAAAGGCATAACTAGCCTTGTAAGATATTACACTTCTGTATTGCACTTCCGTATAATAGCTCATGCTGGACCGGTGCCTCGGCCTCTAACGCTACCAGTAACCATCAAATCTCAAAACCTTTTATTGAAAAGGGGTCATAATACTCGACACCCGAAATAATTTTATTCCCCCATTAACTTGGGTAGGAATATTCACAACCAAATCACTTTTCTCAAAATCCAAAACATTTATAAATCCAGAAATTGGATAAGTAAAATCACTTGACTATTCTGAATATAGAATAGCAGATGAGTATTTGCATAAACATAATTATTTAATTCAGCGATATGTAAAACATTTATCTATTCCGAACAGAGAATAGGGAAAATAATACTTGCATAATATGATTCGAAATAACGTTACTTGAACAATAAGTGAAGTCAGGGGTACTTGCCTTTGGGTTTTTAGCAGTTAGCACACTCGCAATAACGCATCAATTCTGACATTCTGTCTCAAAACATCATCGTCTTCCCTTCCAACACTTTACTGATATGCTGCTCCTGCGATTACTAGAAGTCAGCTACCCAATACCATTCCATCTCATTCTTTATCCAACGTCTTGTCCCGATCAACTCGAGAGATCCGCATCTATAATTAAAATATAGAACTTTAATCGTCTAAACGATAATCACTCAACGAACTACGCGTCAAAAACCTATCGTCTACCCATACGATAGCCAACACATAAATATAACAGAAAATCACAGGACTTTTGATCCACATACACACGTAATTCACATAACACGTAGGCACATAACTCACGTATCACATAATTAATATAACACATGCCTCGTCTCGCCAAAACATTCGACTAGGTGTTTTAAACTGAAATCGGGTCAAAAATATGATTTATCGATCAAAAATCGACTCAGAATGACTTGTAAAATAAGTGACCTTTCAAAACAAAAGAATTTGGGTCTCGAAAGTATTTTTAATGAAAGCGGAATATTTTTATGAGTCTGTACGCGTTTGTTTCGTATTAAACGGACGAACGGTTTATTTATTATGAATTTTTGAACATTTTTTGGAATTAAAACGGGTCTCCGAATCATTTATAACTAAATAATAGTGCTCGAACACTCGAAATAATTTTATAAGAATTATTGAGCCTGGAAAATAATTTCAAATAATATTCTCTTGGAAATCGGACAGCACCTCCTCTATTTCTCGGAATGCCAGTCGATATCATATCGACACAACCAACAACAATCAACACAATAATTTATATTTACGCATATAAACACTCCAGAAATGAATAACACGGCCACCTGAACCAAAACTCGGACCAAAAGTGACTTCTCCATCAATTTTTAAAAATTATGAAATAAATATATAAACACTAACATGCTATAATATACACAAGTACGAATGCGGAATTTCGGAATCGTTACCCAAAATAAATTCTGTTCACCCCGAGGAGAATATCTGATGTCCGGAAAATATCTCCAGAAAAATCCGAAATTAATGGTCATAGACATATACATGCTGAGATACCATGTGGAGTAATCAACGCCTTCAAACTCCTTTTCTATGTCCCGAAAATAAATTAAAACGGAAATATGCCCCGCAAATTTTCTTCTCAAAACTTCGCAATATATATACCTATGCGTAGGTATCGAAACGCTGATCGTTTATATATATACCAATTGAAATTTGGATATACGGTTTGTAAGATATGAATTTTTGAAAATTAAAAGTATATAAACAGGGAGAGAGACAGAGAGACAGACAGGAGGGGAGAAACTGTTTTTGGTAAAAAGGAAAGGGGGCAGGGGGGTTAACGCGGGTGGGGGTAGGTGGCAGGGGGTGGGAGGGCGCTGTTTGACACGTTTTTGTTTTTGTTTTTGTTTTTTTTTTGTTTCTTTTAACAGAGCACACCAACATATTCTTATTTATACCTGAAAATTTGTTTTGCCCCGCATTTCTTAACTTATCGAATAAACGCGCCGGTAAATAAAATCAGAAAAATTACCAAACAAATTCTAAAATTCTCAGAATAATTAGAAAACTAGTAAAATAAAATTTTCATAATTTTTAAAATATTTTTGACTTGCGCTCTATACCCGTATTATACAATTTAACGAACCGAGTTGTACTTGAAACAAATTCAGAAAATCACGAAAATAGTCTTAAAATGTTACAAATATCCCGAAGTTTATAAAAACATAAATTTTGAAATTTTAAAACAATTTTTGAAACGCAATTTATACCCGCTTTTATCAATTAAACGATTCAACGCGCGGATAAAATTAATCCTAAAAATTCCCAAAATAATTTTAAAATTCTCGTAATATTCCAAACTTGAATAAATATGAGTTTCGTAATTTTTGAAGAATTTTGGAATTAAATACGGATTTTACAAATAAATGAAATCAGAAAATCATATAGGGCTAAATAATTGATGAAATATTGATTTCTAAATTTTATAAAATCCCAAAAATAATTATTGTAATTATAAAGTCATAAAAATAATTTTTAAAATAATTTAAATATTTATGAAATTAAATTTTCAATAAAATCACTTTTAAAGACAAAAACAAAACGATATGACTCAATAATTAATAATACAAATAATCCTCAATCACAATTGAGTCCCACACAATTAATATTACATACAACACATAACAGACATAATATCCATCCAATCCCGAATATTACTAAACGAACTCAATTTACCGATACCAATAAAATGATCGGTTTTCAAATAAACTTTTGAAAATAATACATTTAAGGAAATATTTTCAGATATTAACAAGGATCGATATAACACTCAACAATTAGCATATTACCATTTAATAACACAACTCGTCAAATAAGAATAAAATATCCACCATTTTATTCTTTAAATCACATAAACATATTCAAATATTAATAATAATAATTCTGAAAATACAGGATATAACAATCTACCCCCCTTATAAGGATTCCGTCCTCGGAATCAGCAGACGAAAGCACCAAGGGATCTTTTCACCTAATTTCCATTTCCAAATAACCTCAATTTTTCCGAAATCTCAAATAAATCTTGTATTCCTTGTATAATAAAACTTTTATAGGAGATTTACTGGGCACCATTGTTCTATTCACATCCTTTGACCAATTTCTCAATAGAATCACTTTTACTGATCGCGAGAAAGAAGAATAGAGAGAAAGATAAAGAGAAAGAAAAGAAAGTGAGAGATAGAAGTAAAGAAACAGATCGACTTCGTTATATGCCATTGATATTTTAATCATATTGCAATCCACTGTTGCTGTTGGTAATCCCATCACATAGCCTTACTTTGACTCGACCAGGATAACTGAGCTTAACTTGATTGGTAAACCTTCGAATATTTGAGTTAATAAAATTATGGAATTTCAAAAAGAAAAGAATTTGATACCATAACTGGTGTCCCACCATTGTGGGTACCAAAGTCTGAATTTATGAGAAAGTGTTGTTGAAATGAAAGAATAACTGAGAGATCAATATGATCAAATGAACTTGGTATTGCGTGTCCAAATTAAGACACTACTAAAGGTTGTTAACCTTCATGTATTCACAATACACACAAGTGATGGCGTCCCATCCGACTCATATCACACAGACAGGTATACCTTGTGTCCCCTATAGTTAGGGTTGTTCATCTCAGTCAGAATTAAAGAATATAAAAGGAATTCAAAATCAAATGAATAAAACTGAAAATATTTCAAAGATGATATTTCTGAAGGAAATGAAATCCAGAGAACAAAAATTCTGACACCAAATGAGCAAGTGGTGTCACATTACCAAGAAACTATCCACCAAATAAGAAAAGTGGAAGTTAAATTATCATAACTTGGCAGAGCTATCAAAACCTGAAAAATAGGCTTCATGACAACCTCTGGCACATTTAAAACACAGTTATGATTGAAAATGAGTGTTAGGGAATATATCCTCTAACAATTACTTCTTTTTGAGAGATGTCAAAAGAAATTATAGAAAGAGAAGGTATTGCCAAAGTCTTAATATTTATCTTCAATTTGAACTCTCCAGTTAAATCGTCACCCACTTCTAGACACTTCTTCACATTCCAATGATATCGATAATCTCCATCGTCGTCGAATCGTAGTCTCGAAAGATTCCACAATAGAAGTTTGCAGCTTTCCGGAGTTCCATCCAGCTAAGCACAATCATCTCAAACGAATGCGCCTATCTTAACTTATTCGTTGGTACTATATCCAATAGTCCAACAGGAACTCGATATGAGCTCAAACGTCCTCACATAGCTATACACACTCCTACACACTCTCGTTTCTAGTTTACTATAACCTCAGCTCTGATACCAACCTGTAACGCCCCCAAATCCGGGGTCAGAGGATTTGGTCGTCACTATAAAACCTCAATCCAAATTAACCTGTTTAATCAATAAATAAATGCCAGTGGAAGATAATTATCATCTATGACCCCAAATTAATCCAAGATCTTTTAAGGTTACAGTTCTAGAAACAAGAAATCCAAATTCCATCAATAATTTTTTTCACTTTCTTTTAAAACTCTTTTTAACAAATCTCAATCTCAAAACTTAACCCGCTAGTATAACTTCGAAAAGAAGTATACTAGTCCCAAATACAATACACAATTATAATATAATATAATATAAACAACTTTACATAATAAAACTTACACTAGTCCGCAAACCCTGGACCAACCACCTTCCAAAAGCTTCTTCTTTGCTTCCTCGAATTATGCAGCTAAACAATGCAAGCTAATCCTCACTGGAGGTTAAATTTAAAAACATGCAAGTATGAGCGAAAGAAATGCTCAGCAAGATCATTATAGCGAATATAGGGTCGTTTTGATATAAAACTGACATCTGCATTAGAGCAGAACATTTAAAATCATAATTACCGAATCATAAAATTTTAGTTGAGGAATCCCAGAATTGATTCCTTAATCGTATTCAAAACCATTTTGATATTTTTGAGCAAAATGCTTCAGCAATACTTTGAATCTTGACGAGGATAAAACTCGTAAAACAGTGTTTACGGAAATATCGTAAACAACAATAACATGAAACAATGATTATGGATTGAATCATAAACTTTACTCAAAACCGAACTCTTCAAATTAATACTTATTTTGCTGTCATGTCAAATTAGATATCAATACAAACTTTGATGCTCACAACACCCATACTGAAGTCAATATCAATCATCTATACTAATACCACCTTTGATATTTAACAACAACGTAAGTATCAGCATAATTCAGAATCTGAATCAAAACTGCATTTCACCATTATTCCAAAACAGAAACAGTTGATAAATCATTTATGCTATGATTATCAAAACAATAAAGAATTTTAGATATTTATTTAGATTGGAACCAATTATGCACTATGTTGTTCCTGATGATCAGTCACGAAATAACACCGGTATCCCGCAGCCATACCGTAAATATAGGTACTACCCGTATCCCGAAGACATACGGTACCTATAGGGCGCCAGAAAAAGGCATAACTAGCCTTGTAAGATATTACACTTCTGTATTGCACTTCCGTATAATAGCTCATGCTGGACCGGTGCCTCGGCCTCTTACGCTACCAGTAACCATCAAATCTCAAAACCTTTTATTGAAAAGGGGTCATAATACTCGACACCCGAAATAATTTTATTCCCCCATTAACTTGGGTAGGAATATTCACAACCAAATCACTTTTCTCAAAATCCAAAACATTTATAAATCCAGAAATTGGATAAGTAAAATCACTTGACTATTCTGAATATAGAATAGCAGATGAGTATTTGCATAAACATAATTATTTAATTCAGCGATATGTAAAACATTTATCTATTCCGAACAGAGAATAGGGAAAACAATACTTGCATAATATGATTCGAAATAACGTCACTTGAACAATAAGTGAAGTCAGGGGTACTTGCCTTTGGGTTTTTAGCAGTTAGCACACTCGCAATAACGCATCAATTCTAACATTCTGTCTCAAAACATCATCGTCTTCCCTTCCAACACTTTACTGATATGCTGCTCCTGCGATTACTAGAAGTCAGCTACCCAATACCATTCCATCTCATTCTTTATCCAACGTCTTGTCCCGATCAACTTGAGAGATCCGCATCTATAATTAAAATATAGAACTTTAATCGTCTAAACGATAATCACTCAACGAACTATGCGTCAAAAACCTATCGTCTACCCATACGATAGCCAACACATAAATATAACAGAAAATCACAGGACTTTTGATCCACATACACACGTAATTCACATAACACGTAGGCACATAACTCACGTATCACATAATTAATATAACACATGCCTCGTCTCGCCAAAACATTCGACTAGGTGTTTTAAACTGAAATCGGGTCAAAAATATGATTTATCGATCAAAAATCGACTCAGAATGACTTGTAAAACAAGCGACCTTTCAAAACAAAAGAATTTGGGTCTCGAAAGTATTTTTAATGAAAGCGGAATATTTTTATGAGTCTGTACGCGTTCGTTTCGTATTAAACGGACGAACGGTTTATTTATTATGAATTTTTGAATATTTTTCGGAATTAAAACGGGTCTCCGAATCATTTATAACTAAATAATAGTGCTCGAACACTCGAAATACTTTTATAAGAATTATTGAGCCTGGAAAATAATTTCAAATAATATTCTCTTGGAAATCGGACAGCACCTCTTCTATTTCTAGGAATGCCAGTCGATATCATATCGACACAACCAACAACAATCAACACAATAATTTATATTTACGCATATAAACACTCCAGAAATGAATAACACGGCCACATGAACCAAAACTCGGACCAAAAGTGACTTCTCCATCAATTTTTAAAAATTATGAAATAAATATATAAACACTAACATGCTATAATATACACAAGTACGAAGGCGGAATTTCGGAATGGTTACCCAAAATAAATTATGTTCACCCCGAGGAGAATATCTGATGTCCGGAAAATATCTCCAGAAAAATCCGAAATTAATGGTTATAGACATATACATGCTGAGATACCATGTGGAGTAATCAACGCCTTCAAACTCCTTTTCTATGTCCCGAAAATAAATTAAAACGGAAATATGCCCCGCAAATTTTCTTCTCAAAACTTCGCAATATATATACCTATGCGTAGGTATCGAAACGCTGATCGTTTATATATATACCAATTGAAATTTGGATATACGGTTTGTAAGATATGAATTTTTGAAAATTAAAAGTATATAAACAGGGAGAGAGACAGAGAGACAGAGGGGAGAAACTGTTTTTGGTAAAAAGGAAAGGGGGCAGGGGGGTTAACGCGGGTGGGGGTAGGTGGCAGGGGGTGGGGGGCGCTGTTTGACACGTTTTTGTTTTTGTTTTTGTTTCTTTTAACAGAGCACACCAACATATTCTTATTTATACCTGAAAATTTGTTTTGCCCCGCATTTTTTAACTTATCGAATAAACGCGCCGGTAAATAAAATCAGAAAAATTACCAAACAAATTCTAAAATTCTCAGAATAATTAGAAAACTAGTAAAATAAAATTTTCATAATTTTTAAAATATTTTTGACTTGCGCTCTATACCCGTATTATACAATTTAACGAACCGAGTTGCACTTGAAACAAATTCAGAAAATCACGAAAATAGTCTTAAAATGTTACAAATATCCCGAAGTTTATAAAAACATAAATTTCGAATTTTTAAAACAATTTTTGAAACGCAATTTATACCCGCTTTTATCAATTAAACGATTCAACGCGCGGATAAAATTAATCCTAAAAATTCCCAAAATAATTTTAAAATTCTCGTAATATTCCAAACTTGAATAAATATGAGTTTCGTAATTTTTGAAGAATTTTGGATTTAAATACGGATTTTACAAATAAATGAAATCAGAAAATCATATAGGGCTAAATAAATGATGAAATATTGATTTCTAAATTTTATAAAATCTCAAAAATAATTATTGTAATTATAAAGTCATAAAAATAATTTTTAAAATAATTTAAATATTTATGAAATTAAATTTTCAATAAAATCACTTTTAAAGACAAAAACAAAACGATACGACTCAATAATTGTTAATACAAATAATCCTCAATCACAATTGAGTACCACACAATTAATATTACATACAACACATAACAGACATAATATCCATCCAATCCCGAATATTACTAAACGAACTCAATTTACCGATACCAATAAAATGATCGGTTTTCAAATAAACTTTTGAAAATAATACATTTAAGGAAATATTTTCAGATATTAACAAGGATCGATATAACACTCAATAATTAGCACATTACCATTTAATAACACAACTCGTCAAATAAGAATAAAATATCCACCATTTTATTCTTTAAATCACATAAACATATTCAAATATTAATAATAATAATTCTGAAAATACAGGATATAACAGACCCAAAAGATACTTCCAACAACAATTTTTTTATCTGATAACATCTTACAAAAAAACCAAGCTGCAGGAGAGGAAAGCAACAAGTCGTGGCAATAGCTTAATTGTAACTATGTGTTGTGTAATGCTCATCGTTTTACCAAGAAAAGAAGACTACAATATCAAACCATTCAAAGAGGGTAAATAAACTCAAACAAAAATAAACATGACAACCCTCTAATAAATTCTTATGAAATACATAACTAATTTAATAAACTATAAACATGAACATTAAAACAGCCCAAAAAAGGTAAATAATCAATCAGGTTAAATCACAAATGTATAGTACCATCATTTTATTAAAAGAGTTGATTATTCACACATAATAAGATAGTTCAAGTTATATTTATCATTTCGATAAAACATCATTATAGACAATCAACAATCATACGTGGATATCATTGTCACTGGAGATGCTGACTAAATAACCTTGGTTGACTAGAAACTGCCAAAACAACAAAGACAAAAAAGGAAATGTGTGTTAGAAGTATTTTCCTTTTTGGCACTGACTACATACATAGTGATAGTATCTATATATCCCAAAACTGATATCAGCAATCCATTAACCTTCCTAATAAAATTTCCGCCACAAGCACACATACTTAGTTGGCCAATTTTTTAACAATCTGACATAAAACAAACTAAAATGATGAATAATCTAATTTATTAGCAATATTTGCAGCCGTAAACCCTCTTTTCAGGTGAAGTTTTTTGTATTAAAAATAATGTAGGGATGACAATTTGAGCTTACTTATATTAGATGTAAATCTTACTTTTAGCTTGTAGCTATCTGGACTTCCTTTGATACAATCACACAACTTCTTAAGTTTGCTCAATTAATTTTAACTTGTATACTGCAAGACCACATTTATAATCACATCATTTTTCAAAGTAATGAAATATCTGTTAAGACAACTCTCGAGTTTCCCAGCAAATTATTATTCATGATGTGTTTTGAGCTATTAAAATCATAATGCTATATCTTCTTTAAAGATACCTACATTATTTTGCAAATATGTATATGTGTATAGTATATGTATGTGCGAAAATGCATATATTTATGCACAAGGGCATTAGTTAACCAATTTCTACACTAACCAAATCGTTTATCGTGTACATTATTTAATAACATTAGGACTAACTTGAAGGGTCTTACATGTAGGTTTTCTTTTTATATACTTTCAATTTCAGATTCTACATAAATACTAGCTCGAACTGATAATATATCAACAAAGACCATCAATAAAATCATTTACTATGTATAAAATCTTAACGACAGAGATAATAATCTAACCGTACAGTCGAACAACAAAAACCAACACATACTTAAACCCACATTAATGTTATATAAAGAATACAAAATAATCAGTCTTAGCAACATTGTCTATAACAAACCTTAAATCCACTCTTTTGTAGTCAGCCATTTATACTAATATTCAATCTGATACTAACTCCCTTTAAGATCATGTACCTGAAAAATCATCACATACACCTCTGTTCCCCATCAAAATACAAACAAGCAAGGACATCAAACTCAAGTAAAATCCATTACACCCCATTTCACTATTGTTTAATTAAAATTTGTAGGGGCTGGAAGTAAAATCTCTGAAAATTTATCAAGAAAATTATTTGACTCAAGTTTGGAAATTTTCTGGAGTGGAGTACTAGAACCGTGAATCTAGAAAACCAGCACACTCTGCTTCCCAGTAAAAATTCCAACAAGAAGAATATTCAGCAGCCTCTCAAAACTAGATATTTTGGCCATTGAATTCCTCTTTTAATACGTAAAATAGTAGAGAAGCATGTATACTTTTTAACCAATAGGTTTGTATAAAGAAACACATTTCAAGCCTGCAAGCGGTAAAATCATAAAAGAATGTACATGGCATTTAATTTCGAACTAGAGACCATATAACCTATTTCATGTCTACATATATAATTAAATGTAATGTGACAATTAATAACTTAAATAATAATTAGTTCACTCTATATCTTTACAACACGAAATAAGATGGAATACAAATCTATACCATAACATGGCAGAGTGGGTTCAAAACATACCCTAGATGTCTAAAAAATTAAGTAACTTCTCGAGTATAATAAAAATACTATAACTAATTCATCTTAATCGTAAACAGAAGAGAGCATTCCAGCACTTAGCGCTTGACAAATGAATGCTATGCTAGTAATTACATTTATTTTTTATTTATTTTTAATATCACCTTTGAAAGGCATATGTCATAGCCTATTTGTTTATTCGAGAATTTAACTCAACTCAAATAAGAATGTAACAAGTAAATAGTGGATCTACCATCAAAGAGATCTCACAAAGTAACATATGTCAAAGGATTCAGAAACATTGTTCATCTACAGACTTGAGGAATTACTTCACTGGAAGAAGTTCAAGAAATTGATCAAGCCTCAGTGATATAAATCAAGATTGTGGATTTAATCAAGTGACATAGATCTTGTCAGGGTATCAGATAATTACAGGGATTTAATCTGAAGAAAATCATGTTATCAAAGTCAAGACATGAAGAAACGTCACGGAAGTTAGTCACTCATGAACCAGACAGTACATCGAGTGTCAACATTGAAGTTGTGGAATTTATTCATAATTTTCAGTGATTTTCAGAAGATTGACAGAAGAGTGGTTGCTGTTCAAGAATAGTATTAATTTTCTATTAATTAATTAAGTCATATAATTTAATTAAGAAAATAAATTATATCTGCAAAGATTAATTTATTGATTAATTGAATTAATTGGTTAATTAATGCTAAATTAATATTATGTTTTTTTTCAGAATTGATTTTGAATTAATATTCAATATTAATTCAGCAAGACAATCATTTGAACTGGTATGACAATCAATTGTCATACCGAAAGTCTTTCCAGTTCATTTAATTGTCATACCTAAAGTCTTTGTAGTTCATTTCATTGTCATACCGAAAGTCTTTCCAGTTCATTCAACAGTCATGCCGATTGTCTTGCTAGATCAACGGATTGTCTCACCGATTGTCTCGCCAGTACAATCCAATTATATTGATTGAATTAAATGTCAACAGCAGCAGATCATTGAAGACAATCATCATTATTCAACAACACAAGAACAAAGAAAAGAACAGAGCAGCAGAAAACTTTTCATATTCAACTGTTAAATTCAAGAACATTAATTTCTAGCATTTATAGTTTTATAAACCACTAGGAATCATTCTCTTGTTCTTGTGTAACTATCTAGCGGATCAAAATCCCTAGAACTTAATCTCAAATTGCTTTTAGCATTTGATCTTTTTATTGCAAAAATAGAAAAGTTCATGTCGAATTTATTCTAGATTTGTGATAATTAATTTGAGATTAATCCCTTGTAATCGATACCGTTGTTGTAACACCTTTCAAGTTTAATAATAGTTTTATTTAACTTGAATTTTGTTTCACTTTTTTATTCCGCATTAAATTCTATTAAACGGTATAGTTTGTATTTAACCCCCCCTTCTACAAACATATTGGGACCTAACAATTGGTATCAGAGCCTTCTGATTAACGAACAAATCAAGATCCTAGACTTTTGTGATTTTTCAACTCCTTGAATTTTTATTTATTCAAAAATTCATAATGACTTCAAAAAAGTTGGAACCGTTAAAATTCCATTATTTGATAAAGAAAATTATATTATGTGGAAGAAGAAGATGCTCTTGTTTTTACAAGTTGCCAATCCCAAATATCTGAACTTGTTAAAGAAGGGTCCAAAAATTCCGATGGTTATTGAACCAGAGGTTATAGAAGATGATGTTGTAATTACCAAAGCTAGAACCTATGCAAAAGAGCCTGAGGATTTTTCTCCTGCTGAAAAAGAAGAAGCCTCCTTGGATGCCAGCCTTCAATTAATTTTAGTTGATTCCCTTGATCCCTTGATGAACAGACATGTGATGAACTGTAAAAATTCCAAACACATCTGGGAAACTATTGAGGTGATTAATGAAGGCATAGAGGAAGTTAGGGAGAACAAGTTAGAGATCCTAACCTCTGAGTATGAACATTTTAAATCAAATCCAGGAGAAGGAATTACTGAAGTGTTTGAGAGGTACAATGTATTGATCAACAACCTTAACATAAATGGAAAATATTATTCATTCAGGGAGGTCAACAAAAAGTTCCTTTTAACACTGCCAACTCATCTTGAACATAGAATCACTGGCATAAGAGAAGCAAGAGATCTGAGTGAGATTTCTTTGGAAAGGCTCTATGGTGTGTTAAAAACCTATGAGTTGGAGCAGATTCAGCAGAAGGAAGTCTACAGAAAAGGTAGAGTGGTCAGCACGTCTACTGCTCTAGTAGCTGAAGGTCAACAACAATAACAACAATCTCAATAGTCAGAGAGAATGGTACATTCTTCCAAGGCTGAGGAAAATGTGATAGTAGCAGAATATGATCCTCCTACTACAAATCAATCCGGTGATGATTTTTACTCCTTGGAAGAACTGGAGCAATTGGAAGATGATTCAATGGCCCAGATTGTCAAGAGATTCTCCAATGTCAGATTCAAGAGGAATCCCAAGTTCAAGTACAAGTCCAACTATAACAAATTCCAGAAAGGTGGATCTTCATCCTCTAACACTAGCAGTGGTGGATACAAAACAGGGATGGTTGATCGGAGCACCATTCGATGCTTTAACTGCAATGAGTTGGGACACTTTGCCACAAAATACAGGAAGCCAAAGCAAGTAAGGAAGAACTCTTATGATTCAAATCAGAAGAGTGACTCTGAAAGGGCTTATCTGGGAAAGGGAAGAAGATGGGATGATACTGATAGTGAAGATGAAGAAGATGGGAATCTTGCTCTTATGGCTATTGATGGAAATACTTCATCATCAAGAAAAGAGGTAAAATTTACTGATGATGAATTAGTTTATCATCTAGGAGGTTCCTTAGATTGTGCTCGTCGTGATAATGAATTGTTAAGTCAACAGATGAAAGACCTTGAGAAAAAGGTCAATGAATTAAGACTTGTGCACATTAATCAAGACAAGTTAAAAGAATAAATATCTTTTCTAGAGAATAGAGTTAACTGTTATAGACAACTTGAAACTATTCTCAAAGACAAGATCACCAGTCTTGAGACTAAGGTTAAAGCTTACTTTAATTCTTGTTCGAAGGCTAAAGAGTTCTACAGTAAGCAAGCTGTTAATCAAACATCTGGAATAGGTTTTGATTACAATGCTGCTATTAGAGAATTAGGCATAAACTCCCCTCCTCATGTATGTGCTAAAGGTAGGGAAGTACCACATGTGCTTAAGGGTGTTGATAAACCCCTCTATAAAGGATCAATTGTTGAACCATTTGATGAGACCTCCTTTATTATTCAAGAAGAAATGCGTGCTGAAGATCTTGCTAATGAGAAGGTTGTTTCCAAGCCAAGTGTGTCGAAAGTTCCGGTCAAAGTTGTGAAAGCAACTGAGACTAACTCAGACACACATGAGTTGGATAACAAAAATTCCATGTCTACCATGCATAATTTGCCTGTTGTTAATCCCTCTCATAAAGTATGTGGTGTTCCTAATTGTATGTCTTGTGCTTTCAATTTGATGTATGCTTATTTTAATGGTAAGCATGTTTCTAGTGATAAGACTACTCCTCGTCAACATGTGATAATAGGAAGCATGATAGGTCTAAGACTGCTAGTCCTCCTAAGGCTAGAATGGAGACATTTGTGCCTAAGCCTAAACAAAAATTTGTTAAGGCTTTTTACAAGGTCAAATGTCCAGTCATTGAGAAAGTTGAGAACATGAAAATTAAGAATGTTGTTTTGCCTGACAAAGGCCAATTCTACAAGTATGCCGGACCCAACCAAGCTTGGGTTCCGAAGAAGGTCTAATCTATTTATAGTGCAGGGCAGTAAACAGGTGGAATCGGTAGTGTGGATTCTTGATAGCGGATCGTCAAGACATATGACCGAAGATAGAGCCCTGCTATCAAATATGGTTGAGAAAGCTGGCCCAGTGGTTACCTTTGGAGATAACAGCAAAGGTTTAACTGAGGGATATGGCTCTTTGCAAGCTGGAAATGTTATCATTGATAATGTCATATGTTGGTCTACAAACAGACCTGTGCACTCGAACAGTTTTAGGAGAAATTCAAACTTCTTTCTACATTAGTGATTTCTTATTTCATTAAAATCTTTTGAAATCACTATTGTACATCATTTCTCTCAAAAGATTAAATGTATAATTTTCATTCATTATAGATCTTAAGTACATTTTATCTCTATATTGCCATATATTCTGTCATACAGGTTCAGTCTCCAATGGCTTTCTTTCATTGACAGTCATGAGGTTGAAAACCCACAACCTCTATCCCAGACTGTAAAGACAAACACAGAAACAGAACCAACCAACACTCCCTTACCACTAAAATGAAGTATGAATGAGTGTGAGGGAGATAGTGTCTTAGTGCACCACACAAGGAAGGTTCTCAAGTCACCAAGCAGCTCTGTCTCCTACAAAGATGAGTAGTATTTAAACTGAGACAACTGCTAGCCCCCATACATCTTCTCAAAAAGATGTAATGGCTGAAAAGGCATAAAAATAGTTACTAGATTCATCCTCTCAACAGGGTGCGTCTATTGAAATTTGCATGTCGTCCAGGGTATCCGATGTAGTGTCACCACCTCAAACATAAACAATTCTTGATGCACAAGGAAAGGTTACACACACAAAGGAGGCGTTGACGAAAATAAGAGTTTCGACCATTTTAAGGTCATATTCGATTGTTCAAGGTTCTTTAATGGACCAATTGCCTTTATAGGTGTTAAGAAAAGATACTGATCCAATAACCATATATCAGTGGTCAGTGTCTACCTCCCCAGGCTTAAATCCCCTGGATGCACCTGCGGATAGTGGATCTGACATAGGCGCAGATCGGCAACTTGTTGACAATGATTCAGATATTACCTGATGAGTCACAAGGAAATGTCTTCACAGAAATTAGAAGGGAACTTTGATCTTTATGCTAAATTCGTTGGATCATTGTTTACCTTCCCAGAATTCAAATCTGGAATCCTAAAAGGGAAACTAGCAACTTGTAGATTATGACTCAGATTCATCTGACGAGTTTAACAAGGATGGGGATTTGCGAACTCCCATTGCACCACATGTGACCTCCTTAAGGATGGCTAAGGTGATTTTTCTTGCAGGTATAACTGAATTTTGAAGCTATGAGAGGAGTGATACACTTGTGAGAATGAGTGTAAACACGAGTGGAGAGAAGAGTGAAACACATGTGAGGTACACTAAACAGAATCACACACTCACAGTGAGGAAGAAAGAGAAACTACTTGTTATTTCTTTTCCAACCAAGTGGAATATGAGAACTCCTTCAGACAACGGCATACATTCCTTCTCTAAGGGGGAGATAAAAGCTTAAGTAATAGTTTGGAGGATTCCTCAACTAAGGGGGAGAAATAGCAGGGAGGAAAGAAAAAGGTAAAGGTAAAGCACATATACACTACACCACACCATTGTTGTTTATAACTACGGATCCTATTGTACGGGAGAGGTCGTAAACACAAGGTGATTTCCTAGTAATCAGAAGAAGTGGTTTGGTTCATCACTATTCTTCATAAGGGAAGAAGTTGTTTTCCAAAAGGGGAGTACCATTGGTTTTTATCTGCGGATCCTATTGTACGGGAGATGTGGTAAACGAAGGTGATCTCCTTTAAGCAGTTAATCCTCATAGGGGGGAAGCAAGAGAGATATGCGCTTCTCAACAGGAAATGTGGTTGTACAAAAGAAGCTACTGATAATTACTTCAAGACTGAGAAGTATTATCTGGCAGAGATTTGAAGAACCAAGGAAATAAAGATGAAACTACTTGAAGATATGTTCAGTCTAGAGGAACATCTATTTGGAATCTGGAAAATGTTAAATATAATCCAGAACTTTTATGCTATTTACTTTGCATTTATGTTTAAATCTTTTTCTTATTTGTTAGTTGAGTTATCCTCTAGGTATTTGTTGTTATTGTCTAACAAACAAATAGGGGGAGATTGAAAGGCATATGTCATAGCCTATTTGTTTATTCAAGGATTTAACTCAACTCAAACAAGAATGTAACAAGTAAATAGTGGATCTACCGTCAAAGAGATCTCACAAAGTAACATTTGTCAAAGGATTCAGAAACATTGTTCATCTAAAGACTTGAGGAATTACTTCACTGGAAGAAGTTTAAGAAATTGATCAAGCCTCAGTGATATAAATCAAGATTGTGGATTTAATCAAGTGACAGAGATCTTGTCAGGGTATCAGTTAATTACAGGGATTTAATCTGAAAAATATCATGTTATCAAAGTCAAGACATGAAGAAACGTCACGGAAGTTAGTCACTCATGAACCAGACAGTACATCGAGTGTCAACATTGAAGTGATGGAATTTATTCATAATTTTCAGTGATTTTCAGAAGATTGATAGAAGAGTGGTTGATGTTCAAGAATAGTATTAATTCTCTATTAATTAATTAAGTCATATAATTTAATTAAGAAAATAAATTATATATGCAAAGATTAATTTATTGATTAATTGAATTAATTGGTTAATTAATTCTGAATTAATATTATGTTTTTTTTCAGAATTGATTTTGAATTAATATTCAATATTAATTCAGCAAGACAATCATTTGAACTGGTATGATAATCAATTGTCATACCGAAAGTCTTTCCAGTTCATTTAATTATCATACCGAAAGTCTTTGCAGTTCATTTCATTGTCATACCGAAAGTCTTTCCAGTTCATTCAATAGTCATGCTGATTGTCTTGCTAGATCAACCGATTGTCTCACCGATTGTCTCGCCAGTACAATCCAATTCTATTGATTGAATTAAATGTCAACAGCAGCAGATCATTGAAGACAATCATCATTATTCAACAACACAAGAACAAAGAAAAGAACAGAGCAGCATAAAACTTTTCATATTCAACTGTTAAATTCAAGAACATTAATGTCTAGCATTTATAGTTAAATCTAAACCACTAGAAATCATTCTCTTGTTCTTGTGTAACTATCTAGCGGATCAAAATCCCTAGAACTTAATCTCAAATTGCTTTTGGCATTTGATCTTTTTATTGCAAAAATAGAAAAAGTTCATGTCGAATTTATTCTAGATTTGTGATAATTAATTTGAGATTAATCCCTTGTAATCGATACCGTTGTTGTAACACCTTTCAAGTATAATAATAGTTTTATTTAACTTGAATTTTGTTTCACTTTTTTATTCCACATTAAATTCTATTAAACGGTATAGTTTGTATTCAACCCCCCCTTCTACAAACATATTGGGACCTAATAATCTTTAAAACCTTGTATAGGGTTTATTTCAAACACCCTATCTAAGTACCTCTCTCAAATAGCACATAAGAAAAAGTGTTATGCAAGTAGTGTAATCTAAGGTCAAATTTGTAGTAATGACTGCTTTCAATTCAAATTAACCCTGCTACGTATATACAAACCAAGGATTATTAGCAAAAAATTACAATTATACGAGATTAAAAGAGATTAGTAGAGATAGAAAATTATATGAATTCTCAATATTTAATCAAAGATTAAGAACACTACCCAATCACAATTATCTCAAAGAACAGAAAGAAAATACAAGTGCAATCGATTGGCAACATCAAAGATAGACAAACACCCATTTTGAAAAAAGAAGCCATCTTGAAAACATCCATCTTTAAACCATATCATGTTTAACGTGAGAAAAATAAGTCACAAAAACCATATTAACAATAGAGGGAGAAAAGCGAAATTCTAAATACCGGGAGAGACGCCGAGGGATAGGGGGACGGAGGAGGAGGGAGAGGGGCATACTCAAAGTTATGCTTTAATAAACACAACTCAATAGAAATCCTAATTTGAGGCCCTTTTTTTGTTAAAATTTCAACGCCCGCCCCCAATTTTCAGTTCCTGCCCCAATTTCAACTCTCGGCCCCAGTTCTAATCAAAAGCCCGGTCCAACCTTTTTTTTTGAAATTTAAATAATTAATTTATATTTTATTTAAAAAAATATTATTTAAAATATTTAGTTATGAAAAATAAAGAAATTAAAAAATATATAAATATTTTAATTCAATCCAATAATGACTTGTTAAGTTTTATAAAACGGTTTAATTTATCAACATATTATAAATCACTCCACTAATATTATTAACTTTTAAAAATATAAAATATATATTTAATTTTTAATTCATTTTATGTAAAAAACTAATTAGTTAAATTAAAAAAATCATTTTTATATATGTTATATTGGTAACACATTGTAACTATACGGCAACATCAAAAAAGAGGGGTTACGATAGATATTTGTTTATAAGGCTATTATAACATTTTTCTTTGCAACCGGAGGATGAAGGGTTGCAGTAGGCCATCTATAGCGTAGCGCACGTACCTTCTCTAAAAGAAATTTTCCTAGGCCTGACCCTTAAATTATAAAGTCTACTTTTATCCACAAAATAGCTCAAGAATAAACGATTAATAAAGAACTCAAAATCCCAACCAACATGTGGCTATCATGCACATCTTATCAACATGCACACCTTATAAACATGCACACTATTTCTTTAACATTTTATTTTTATTTTAAAATGTAATCCACGTACCTTAATCAAACCCAGATGGAAATTTCATAAATATTTTCCTAGCTTGTAAATGTTCTTTTTCCTTAAAGCAATTTGAGCCAATAGAATCCCTTAGTACGAATTTCATAATTAGTTTCTTAATAGCATATCATATATTTGCTACTTACTTCAGTTCTAAGTTTTAACATGCTAAGGTTCATATGCCTAGTTATACCTCAAAATACCTTATTGACATGCAAACCTCGACCTACCATTTTAGCAATGATCTTTAACTTTGCATGTTTTTATTATTCAAATTTCGGATGGAAGTTAAAAATTAGCTAAATGAATTCAAATTCCTCTTTTAATACAAACCAATTTCATATTATCCTGTTAGGTCCTTAATCAACTGTAGAGGGGGGTGAATATATTTAATATAATCAACTCGACAAAACTTCAACAGAATCAATAGTTTTTATATTATTTGATAAAAATTTATTACACATGTGCTCTCTCGAAAGGATGAACAAATATCCTTGAGAGCTGCTAGGTTATGCAAAAGATATAACAATGTCGCAATGCTTATAGCATGAACATAATTTGTGCTTTATATAGAGCACAGCTACCAATATATAAGGAATCCTATTCTATTAACAACAAGGAAACCTATACAATTGCTTCTGAGATAAAGTCCTTCACCGACTTGAGTTCATGTTTCATTTTCCTCCTTAAAGATCAACTGATGTGACAAATACTGATTTTATCATCCGTTGACATCATCATCTGTTGATATTATTATTCGTCGAATATCAACATCCATCAATGTCATCATCATCCGTCGATGCAATCATCATCATCCATCGATGTTTGTAATCATCCGTCAATGCTTGTAACTATCATCCGTCGATGTTAGTAAGTATCATATGTCGATGCTTCTAATAGTTTCTGTTTGATATCATCAATTGCTCCTAACAATCTCCCCCAACTTGTTCATTATGGAATTATGGACAAGTTCCGATTAATGATGTCAAAACTATCTAAATGCAGGAATCAAGTATGCATATTCAATCTTACTTCAGTGAATATCAGACTTTTACTCTTCATCCTGAACTGCTTCTTTAACTTGAGCAATGTCAGAGGTTAACTCCACTTTCTCGGCTCAGAATGCTTCCAGAAATCTTCCTTCTTTGACCAGCTTGGATGATTTCTGCTTCAATAATCTTCCTGTTCTTCTTTTCAACAACTTTGGCTTCTGTAACACCCCCAGATCCGGGGTCGGGGATCCGGGTCGTCACGGTCTTTCTTTCCACAATACCACTTCACTTAATTAATAAAAATAACCTTATGCTGTGACCCCACACTAACACACACCACAACCCGTTATAGTCTCAGAGATGAAATTGAAATAAGTACAAGTCTTTGAATCCACAATTTAAAAGTTATTACAACCCAAAACGATTACTTGATAAATTTACAGTTAATTGCCATTATCTGCCACAAGTTATAATTATACATAATTGATTCTCAAAAGTAGAATGCCTGATCTACCAATGGATCTACCTCTGCAGCTATAGCAGCCACAACATCATCGGGAAGACGCGGGACGCTTCCCACGCGCTTGCGCTGGGTCTGCTGGAGTCTGGCCATCTTTCCTAACTATTGTTGTGTGATGAAGAAATAAAGCAAGAGTGAGCCTTACCGCTCGCAAGATAATATATAGTGATAACAATAATACAAGTATCTAAATGGATACTTACTAAAATTCTTTATCATGAGTAAGGTAATTACTTACTGGATATAAGTTTTAAAAGAAGATGAAGTTACCAATTACTTCACTATACTTATACCATTTTTTTTTTGAAATCTACTTGAACTACTACTGTTCGAAGTATAATAAGATTCACGAGGTCATCCCATAGATGAGACCACAAATAAAACTTGAAAATATTTGATCTTTCAAATATTTTGAAAAGAAATGAAGTTACGAGATACTTCATTCAATGGATACACCAATAAAAATGTTTGACCCTGTCAATGCTTCGGCAACCACCCATTAGTAGCCTTTCGATCGAAATGCTACGGGTAGTGTTGCAGAATTATCCAAATGGATGATGAACTCATTACGGGAGTTTGCCGCGCCAGGAAGACCACTTACGATGATCAGTCGTAGTAGTACAACCCCACCATTTTCTACATGTAGAGGAGAACCTGTCGGATTTACTTGTCAACCGAACACTGAACTCCTAAGGAATGGACCGCCTTAGCGGAACTTCCAGGCCATTTGGGCCAATATAATAAGGCTGGGCCGGCGCCACTCGACCACTTACGCCACTCCTAGTTCAGATGAAATCCATGACTCTGAAACGTAAAGCTCGTTCCCCCTTTCCCCAAGTAGAACTTGTTGATACGGCTCCACCAAGAAGTCGTATCTAGTTGGAAAGGAAAACTCACCGATATTTCCCAGGCGATGCCTGTTAATGGATTAACTTGTTCCAAGAATTTTACTTCCCGAGTGTTGGGTAAGTAATCAATTCATTTAACAAAACAGCAACCTTGTTGCGAATATAAAACATACCACAGAGCCGGATCCCTCAGGTTTTGAGCGAGTATTTAAATCCCCTTAAAAGGAAGATCTTAAATATAAAAATGAGTTTTGGGATCCGCTCTATCTTTTAAAAATCATTTTGAAGACTCGAAAACACTTTATAGAGTGTTTGGAGTAAAGCTGATTTAATGAAGTAAATCAGTCCCCAGAATATTTAGAAAATAACTGAATATTATTATTTAAATAATATTCCCATAAAGAATAATCTTTATAAAAATAATTGAAGTAAAAGTATTAAAACTTATACTTGAAACGAGTATTAAATAACCAAAGATATACTTATATGAAAGTACTATCTTTATTTGAATAATCGAAAATAAGTTTGATTATTTACACCTTATTCTTTAATAAAATAAAGAACAAATCTCAGCAAATAATCGGAGTCATAGATCCTCAAATGAATATTCAAAAATATTCATTAAATAATATAAACTGAGTCATAAGCCCTCGAATGAATATTCAAAATAATATTCATTTAATATAAAATAAAAGGAGTCATAAGTCCTCGAATGAATATTCAAAATAATATTCATTTAATATAAAATAAAAGGAGTCATAAGTCCTCGAATGAATATTCGAAATAATATTCAATAATAAAATAAAGTTAAAGTTATCGAATAAACCTTATTCGATTAATAGTTTTGAAAACTATGACCATATATATATATATATATAAGTATAAATATATATATATATATATATATATTTATATCCATATATACAAAATCTACTCGGGATCCTCGACTCCCGGTTTTAGAAATATTTTCACCTTTGGGTCCCTGTACTAAGGTTATATGCAAATTACCGCTATCCTCTAGCATAGATATTATCAACTGAATCAACAGATATATATATATGGAAAGAATGCGAAACAGGCATGCATATATATATACCATAGCAGCATGCTTCAATATATAACAACATCTGCTAATTAACCAACATGCATCTATCACCAGATAATGCAAATACATATATTCATCACCACAACAGTTATAACGGGTAGAAAACTTGCCTGAGCGACTTGGGGTGATAAAAGGCTCGGGACGAGTCTGGTAACCTATAAACAACAAGTAAGTTGGAATTAAACCAAAGTCACTTGTAAATCTATACTTTAACTAACTTAGACTCTAACGCTTGTTTTGCGCTTACTGATTTGCTTAAGTCACCCGGGTACCCTCGGCTCCACCATTTTTAATAATTTAACCTTTACGAGTTTTAAGGCGATTCCTTCGCGAGTGTCTTACTAACTGCCTAGCACACTTACCATAAATGTTTCATACATTAATTAACCCTTTTTGGTCTTTAACCTATGTTTCAAAGTAAGGCGAGGGGAAAAGTTTCGTTCGCGAAACGCCGTTACTTGAAACGGTCGTTTCTCCTAAACCGTGCATCGGAATTGAACGAACTACATATCAAAACGAAGCTCGTAACATGAGCTATCTAGACATGGCAATGGTTATAATCTAGCAGGGGGTTCTCGGGTCCTAATGTTATGTACAAAAACAGTCTAAAGAAAATCGGACGTTACGACGGCTATGTTTACGCGATTTCCAATATTTTAAACCATTCAAAACCCTCCCAATTCAACCTCAAATCCAACATACAACCAACATCCATCCTTATCACATCATAACAACCCCAACCAATTCAATTTTAACATTCATACTTATGCCTAAGCTTAACTTTAATCATACTTAAGTTCTTTTAATCAAAACCACAACATTTACCATTCCATTTCACTACCATTCCAAATCCCAAACTCTAAATCACAACAACAAGCTACAATATCATCCTACTAATCAAAATCATCTTATAATACATAGGAATCTAGGGTTTGGAGATGGTATACCTTCCTTGAAGTGGTGGGAGGAGCTAGGAAGCCTTAAGAAGCTTTGAGAAGTCTTAAGAATGCTTGGATCTTCAAGAAAAACAAGAAAAACTTCAAGTTAAAAACTTGAAAACACTATTCATAGTCTTCTTCTTTGATTAAATGAAGAAGATTGAGAAGGAATTAATGGCTTAAACTCATGATATAGCCCTAACTAAGCATGAAGATGATTAGGGAATTTACTCACCAATTTAGGAAGCTTGGATCTTGAATTTTTGAAATTTCTTGCCTAATGAATAGTGAAAAGCCGAGAGCAAAGATGAACAAGGCCTTGGTTCTTTTTGATTTTTGATGAAGAATGAATTTACTTGGCTTGGTTGCTTTGCTTTTGTGTTTGATTTAGTCAATTACCTTCTTGCCCTTGAATTTGTGTGGTTACAAAGCCACCACACCTCCTTCCTTCCCATGTCATGCTTGTGTCATCCTCATGATGTCATCCTCCCTTCCTTGTCCTCTTTCTATTGGTTGGATGACATCATTCCCACTAATCCCTTTGATTAACTTCCTAATCGTTTGCCTAATGACCGCTGATCTGTTATACGGTTCACTTAACTTTCGTTCTCGTTTATCGTTTGAAGGATCATACCTGGGTCTTATTACTTAGGTTCCCTTAACCTTTCTCAATACATTATATTCCTTTTTATGATCCTCTATTATAATCCTTTAATTTAATCCTTTTTATCCTGTTACCTTATACTCAATTCTCTCCGTATCTAGTGGATTTCCGGGAAAAACCAAAGTGTTCGGAATTGGATTCTGACGATCTTTACATACACTTATATACTTCATAGAGTACTAATAATATCCCAGAATATCCATAACAGAACCCCTACATAGAGTGGCGTGAAAAGTTTTCTCATTTAGCTAAACACTATTCACAAGGGTTACAAAAAAGTTGAAAATTTTGGGGTTATTACAGTCTCCCCTCCTTAAAAGGATTCCGTCCCGGAATCAAACAGAAAACAAATGGGGGTACTTTTCTAGCATTGTGCTCTCTAGTTCCCAAGTTGATTCTTCCACGTTATGATTCTGCCATAGTACTTAGACTAGCTTGATCACTTTGTTCCGAAGCACCTGCTCCTTCTTATCCATAATCCTTACTGGCTTCTCCACGTAAGTTAGATCTGGCTGCATATCCACCTGCTCGTACTCCACTATGTGTCTGGCATCCCGATGATACCTCCTTAGCATTGACACATGGAACACATTATGAACTTGTTGCAAGTTAGGGGGTAGGGCTAGCTCGTAAGCTAACTTTCCAATCCGTCTTAATATCTCAAAAGGTCCAATGTATCTTGGGCTTAGTTTTCCTTTCTTTCCGAACCTCATTAATCCCTTCCAAGGGGATACTTTCAACAGTACTAAGTCCCCTACTTCATATTCCTTGTCCTTTCGGGCTAGGTCTGCATATTTCTTCTGTCTGTCTTGGGTTGCTACAAGTCGCCCTCTGATAAGATCCACTATATCTTTGGTCCTTTGGACCACTTCGGGTCCGAGCATCTTCTGCTCTCCTACTTCATCCCAGTATAAGGGAGATCGACACATTCTTCCGTACAGGGCCTCATAAGGCGGCATTCCGATGCTAGCATGAAAGCTATTGTTATAAGAAAACTCGATCAACGGCAAGTGATCATCCCAACTTCCTTTAAGGTCTATTGCACAGAGTCTCAACATATCTTCTAGTGTCTGGATGGTCCTTTCACTCTGCCCATCCGTCTGGGGATGGTACGCGGTACTCATATTTAACTTGGTCCCAGCACATTCCTGAAAGCTCCTCCAAAATCTGGAGTTGAACCTGGGGTCTCGGTCTGAGACAATGGACGCTGGGACTCCATATCGCGTCACTATTTCCTTAAGGTAAATGTCCACCAGTCTATCGACTGTGTATCTCTCATTGATAGGAATAAAATGAGCTGACTTTGTCAGTCGGTCTATAATTACCCATATGGCGTCGTGATTGGCTTTCGTCCTTGGCAATCCTACAACAAAATCCATCGCTATCTGTTCCCATTTCCATTCAGGAATCTCCAGGGGTCGTAAGAGTCCACTGGGTCTCTGGTGCTCTGCCTTTACCCTTTGGCAAGTCAAACATTTGTTTACCCATTCTGCTACGTCCCTCTTCATGTTGGGCCACCAGTAATATTCCTTCAAATCCCTATACATCTTGGTACTTCCCGGGTGAATGGAATACCTTGAACTATGGCTTTCATCCAATATCTCATCTTTAAGCTCTTGAACATTCAGAACCCAAATCCGGTAGGAGTACCTCATTATCCCTTTATCATCTTTCTCGGTATGGATCTCCTCTCCAGTCATTGACTCTCTGCCTTCTTTCATCATTTTCTCCTGGCACAATCTGATCTTTTCCAATAACTCTGGCTGCATTGAGATCTCAAAAAGCTTTTCAGCTCCGGTTCCGGTTACCTTTACTTCTATTTCCATTCTCTCAAAATCTCTTATTAATTCTTCCGAAGTCGTTATCATTCTGAGTCTTTCCTTTCTACTAAGGGCATCAGCCACCACATTGGCTTTCCCTGGATGATAGAGAATCTCACAATCATAGTCCTTGATTAGTTCTAACCATCTCCTCTGGCGCATGTTGAGCTCTTTCTGCGTAAATATGTACTTGAGGCTCTTATGGTCTGTGAAAATCTCGCACTTCTCTCCATACAAGTAGTGCCTCCAAATTTTTAAAGCAAATACTATTTCCGCGAGCTCAAGGTCATGAGTAGGATATCTAATCTCGTATTCCTTCAGTTGTCTCGACGCATACGCAATCACTTTACCGTGCTGCATAAGCACACACCCTAGTCCTTTGTGCGACGCGTCACTATATATCACAAAATCTCCTTTTCCGTCCGGCAATACCAACACCGGAGCCGTTATCAACCTTTTCTTTAATTCCTGAAAACTGTTCTCGCATTTCTCCGTCCATTCAAACTTCTCTGTCTTACGAGTAAGTCGGGTCAAAGGGGCTGCGATCTTCGCAAAGTCCTGTACAAATCTACGATAGTAGCCGGCCAATCCTATAAAACTCCTTACCTCTGTGGGTGTGGTTGGCCTTTCCCAATTTGAGACCGCCTCTATCTTGGAGGGGTCGACCAATACTCCTTCCTTATTGATCACATGTCCTAAAAACTGTACTTCATTCCGCCAGAATTCACACTTCGAGAATTTGGCATATAACTGTTCCTCTCTTAGTATTCCTAAAGCTATCCTCAAATGCTCTGTATGTTCTGTCTCAGTCCTTGAGTAGATCAAAATATCATCGATAAAAACTATCACACATTTGTCCAAGTACTTCTTAAATACTCTATTCATTAAATCCATGAAAGCCGCTGGGGCGTTGGTTAATCCAAAGGACATTACCAAGAACTCATAATGCCCATACCTGGTACGGAACGCTGTCTTGGAAATATCTTCGGGTTTAATCTTTAGTTGGTGATATCCAGTTCTCAGGTCGATCTTGGAAAAATAAACAGCATCCTTTAGCTGGTCGAACAGATCGTCTATTCTAGGTAATGGGTACCTGTTCTTTATGGTTAGCTTGTTCAACTCTCGATAGTCTATGCATAACCTCATGCTCCCATCTTTCTTCTTAACAAATAAAACTGGTGCTCCCCACGGAGACACACTGGGTCTTATCATACCCTTATCCAAGAGTTCCTGCAATTGGATAGCTAATTCCTTCATTTCTAACGGGGCTAACCGATAAGGTGCTTTTGAAACTGGCGCCGTCCCTGGGGCCAACTCAATAGCAAATTCAATCACTCTATCGGGTGGTAATCCCGGAAGGTCTTGTGGGAATACATCTTCAAATTCGTTGACTACTGGAATATCTTGCAAGTTGGGCACCTCCTTCTGCGTGTCCACCACATAGGCTAGGTAAGCCTCACTTCCTTTTTGTAGCATCCTTTTGGCCTGGGCCATAGTCAAAAATTTCTGCGTCTGCCTCTTTCCTCTAAATATAACTTCTTTCTTCCCGGGGATATTTAACTTAACTTTCTTCCCTTTACAGTCTATCTGAGCATCATTGCTAGATAGCCAGTCCATTCCCAAAATTACATCAAACTCCCCTAATTTAAAAGGAATCAGATCCACACTAAAAGATTGCTCCCCTATGCCTATCTCACAGGCGGGGTGAATCTGGTTAACAGGAATAATTTCATGGTTGGCTATTTCTACTTGTAAGGGTTCTATCAAGGGTTCAGCTTTAAGTCTTAATTTATGCGCAAAGTCCCTTGATATAAAAGATTTAGTTGCTCCCGAATCAAATAAAACGTTTGCACTGACTGAATTTAGAGAAAGGGTACCTGCTATCACATCTGAATCTTTCATAGCATCCTGGACTGTCATGTTGAAAGTCCTTGCAGTAGGTGGCTTATTGGAAGCAGCCCTGCTTGCTCCCGAAGCTGCTGGTTTGTTCATTGGGCATTCCCTCTTCCAATGACCCGGGCGTCCACACAGATGACAATTGGTGGTTGGAATGACGGCAGGGGCTGACGAAGGGCATTTGTGAGAATAGTGGCCCACTTGCCCACACTTAAAGCAGGTTACTGGCTTTCCCTTACATTCCCCAGAATGCATTCTTCCACAAGTGTTACAGGTTGGCAATGGAGGTCGAGACTGGTTGGAATAAGACATTCTTGACTTCTGGCCGCCCTGGCTCACACTCACACTCATTGGCCGCTTAAACCCAGTGTTCCTTCCTGGCAGGGACACTGCTCCTCGATTAAATCTAGTTGGGAAGCTCCTTCCTGCGGAACCTCCACCCATGCTCATACTTTTCCTCTTTATTCCTTTCTTCTCTCTTTCCTTCTGCATCTGTTCACTTCCGACTTCTACAATCGTTGCCTTTTGCACCAGAGTGGCATAGTCTGTAAGCTCAAGGATTGCCACCCTATTCTGAATCCACGGTTTCAGTCCCTGCTGAAACCTCCTAGCTTTCTTTTCCTCGGTGCTCACAAACTCCGGCACAAACCTTGATAACTCAGTAAATTTCACTTCGTACTCTGCTACAGACAAGTTATTCTGCTTTAGCTCCAAGAACTTGAGCTCCATCTGGTTTTCCATAAACCTCGGGAAATACTTCCCCAGAAACAACTGACTAAATCTCTCCCAGGTTATAATAGCGTCTGTCTCCATATTTTTCTTGGCCTCCCACCAGTAGTTAGCTTCTCCTTTCAGAAGGTAGGTAGCAAATACAGTCTTCTGTGTCTCCTCGGTACTCAAAATCTTAAAAGATTTCTCCATTTCCTTTAACCATGCCCTTGCCTCAACTGGGTCAGCTGATCCGTGGAACTCAGGGGGCTTAAGGGACTTAAAAGCCCTGAAAGAGTTTGCCACAGCATTGTTATTTCCTTGAGGGGGTGGGTTGGGTTGACGTTCCAAATTCTGCCTTAGGAGTTGCATAAACTGGCCCATGGGATCCATGCCTGGGTTTGGTACTGGTTGCTCCACCTCGGTTTCTCCTTCTTCAGCCTCTATCTCAAATCCCTCAACATCATATGTTTCCTCTTCCTCTTCATACAGGGAGTCATCCTGTTCCACATAAACTTCATCTTCCTCTTCACTGTGCTCCTGGTTCCTATCATCCTGGTTATGGCTTCCCTGGTCTTCAGATCCAGGGTTCGCCCTAGTTCCAATCTTTCTTGGCGGCATGATTCTGATAATAATAAAAAAAATTATTGGGAAAATTCAACGTTAGGTCACAATCATATACAACATTGTGCCTTGCACAGCTCTTATAATGGGGAGAACGTATATCGCAATTCTATTATTTTAAGAAAGTTCTAATACGAAGTGCAGTAATAATAATGATAAAAACAGTGATCCCGTCACTAATGAACTGAACCAAAGGAAATAAATATATACATAATGCGAGAAATACATAGTTTGATCTGGTCAAAAGTACAACAGTGCTACAGTCATCTGTCCCAAAAGTGATACACAAGAGTCTATCTGTCTAGTCAGAAAAAGGGATGCTATATACAAGTCAACTATCCCGGAAAATTGGCTCTTACTAAGGCCTCGGCTAACTAGACAACTAGACTATTCCATCATCAATCCTGAATCACACACCGGAGCGGGTCAGCTCCCATACCCTTTCCATCGCACGACGGAAGATATAGTCGGCCTGCCGCCTGGAGATCCTACCATGCCTGTCCCCCTGGAGAGATCTGAGTCTCGCTCGGGACGTGAGCTCTATCCCCGTAAGCTCCCTCCTCAAGGATCGGGGTATAGAAGCCCTAGTCTCATAAGCTCGGGTACGCCTACCCGCCCTCTCTGCATCCAACTCCCTCCTGGCCTCAACCAGTCGGCCCTCGGCAACAGCCACTCGGGTCCTCAGAACATCCTGAACATATCCATGTGCTAACGAAGACTGCCTGTGGGCAGGGTCAAGAGGTGGTGAATCCGGAGCCGCTGAGGGTGCCTCCTCGGTCTGCCTAGGCTCGGAAGTATGGGTCTCTGAGCTGTCATCATCAGGAATCCAAGATAGTGGTGGAGGGGTAGGGGCTCTGACCACCGGAAGTGTGGGTAATGGGATACCAGCATACACTACCATAGGTCCAACACGCTCATCAGCTACTGGGACCTCATCCGGGTCCTCCTCATCTGGAATAGCAATAACCTCTGTCTCTGACTCCTCTGAGGGGTCCTCCTCATCTGAAATAGCAATGACCTCCGTCTCTGACTCCTCTGAGGGGTCCTCCTCCATCTCAGGCTCCTCCTGATCCTCAACATCTAGCAATGCCTCATCATGCTCACGCTCGAACATCTCAGAGTCCTCTATCTCAGGCGCCTACACATTAAACGAACTAAGTTACTATCATGATACTTATAAGGGTTCCCGTAAGGGTTTTAACTGTCAGCACTACTTTAAGTAGCCCGACCATGAACTTGGCAAGAGTTCTTATTATCTTTGTGAGTTTGTTATTATATCGACGCATCATCTCTGAGGTTTATAACGCTTAGCTCTGATACCATTTCTGTAACACCCCCAGATCCGGGGTCGGGGATCCGGGTCATCACGGTCTTTCTTTCCACAATATCACTTCACTTAATTAATAAAAATAACCTTATGCTGTGACCCCACACTAACACACACCACGACCCGTTATAGTCTCAGAGATGAAATTGAAATAAGTACAAGTCTTTGAATCCATAATTTAAAAGTTATTACAACCCAAAACGATTACTTGATAAATTTATAGTTAATTGCCATTATCTGCCACAAGTTATAATTATACATAATTGATTCTCAAAAGTAGAATGCCTGATCTACCAATGGATCTACCTCTGCAGCTATAGCAGCCACAACATCATCGGGAAGACGCGGGACGCTACCCACGCGCTTGCGCTGCGTCTGCTGGAGTCTGGCCATCTTTCCTAACTGTTGTTGTGTGATGAAGAAATAAAGCAAGAGTGAGCCTTACAGCTCGCAAGATAATATATAGTGATAACAATAATACAAGTATCTAAATGGATACTTACTAAAATTCTTTATCATGAGTAAGGTAATTACTTACTGGATATAAGTTTTAAAAGAAGATGAAGTTACCAATTACTTCACTATACTTATACCATTTTTTTTTTTGAAATCTACTTGAACTACTACTGTTCGAAGTATAATAAGATTCACGAGGTCATCCCATTGATGAGACCACAAATAAAACTTGAAAATATTTGATCTTTGAAATATTTTGAAAAGAAATGAAGTTACGAGATACTTCATTCAATGGATACACCAATAAAAATGTTTGACCCTGTCAATGCTTCGGCAACCACCCATTAGTAGCCTTTCGATCGAAATGCTACGGGTAGTGTTGCAGAATTATCCAAATGGATGATGAACTCATTACGGGAGTTTGCCGCGCCAGGAAGACCACTTACGATGATCAGTCGTAGTAGTACAACCCCACCATTTTCTACATGTAGAGGAGAACCTGTCGGATTTACTTGTCAACCGAACACTGAACTCCTAAGGAATGGACCGCCTTAGCGGAACTTCCAGGCCATTTGGGCCAATATAATAAGGCTGGGTCGGCGCCACTCGACCACTTACGCCACTCCTAGTTCAGATGAAATCCATGACTCTGAAACGTAAAGCTCGTTCCCCCTTTCCCCAAGTAGAACTTGTTGATACGGCTCCACCAAGAAGTCGTATCTAGTTGGAAAGGAAAACTCACCGATATTTCCCAGGCGATGCCTGTTAATGGATTAACTTGTTCCAAGAATTTTACTTCCCGAGTGTTGGGTAAGTAATCAATTCATTTAACAAAACAGCAACCTTGTTGCGAATATAAAACACACCACAGAGCCGGATCCCTCAGGTTTTGAGCGAGTATTTAAATCCCCTTAAAAGGAAGATCTTAAATATAAAAATGAGTTTTGGGATCCGCTCTATCTTTTAAAAATCATTTTGAAGACTCGAAAATACTTTATAGAGTGTTTGGAGTAAAGCTGATTTAATGAAGTAAATCAGTCCCCAGAATATTTAGAAAATAACTGAATATTATTATTTAAATAATATTCCCATAAAGAATAATCTTTATAAAAATAATTGAAGTAAAAGTATTAAAACTTATACTTGAAACGAGTATTAAATAACCAAAGATATACTTATATGAAAGTACTATCTTTATTTGAATAATCGAAAATAAGTTTGATTATTTACACCTTATTCTTTAATAAAATAAAGAACAAATCTCAGCAAATAATCGGAGTCATAGATCCTCAAATGAATATTCAAAAATATTCATTAAACAATATAAACTGAGTCATAAGCCCTCGAATGAATATTCAAAATAATATTCATTTAATATAAAATAAAAGGAGTCATAAGTCCTCGAATGAATATTCAAAATAATATTCATTTAATATAAAATAAAAGGAGTCATAAGTCCTCGAATGAATATTCGAAATAATATTCAATAATAAAATAAAGTTAAAGTTATCGAATAAACCTTATTCGATTAATAGTTTTGAAAACTATGACCATATATATATATATAAGTATAAATATATATATATATATTTATATCCATATATACAAAATCTACTCGGGATCCTCGACTCCCGGTTTTAGAAATATTTTCACCTTTGGGTCCCTGTACTAAGGGTATATGAAAATTACCGCTATCCTCTAGCATAGATATTATCAACTGAATCAACAGATATATATATGGAAAGAATGCGAAACAGGCATGCATATATATATACCATAGCAGCATGCTTCAATATATAACAACATTTGCTAATTAACCAACATGCATCTATCACCAGATAATGCAAATACATATATTCATCACCACAACAGTTATAACGGGTAGAAAACTTGCCTGAGCGACTTGGGGTGATAAAAGGCTCGGGACGAGTCTGGTAACCTATAAACAACAAGTAAGTTGGAATTAAACCAAAGTCACTTGTAAATCTATACTTTAACTAACTTAGACTCTAACGCTTGTTTTGCGCTTACTGATTTGCTTAAGTCACCCGGGTACCCTCGGCTCCACCATTTTTAATAATTTAACCTTTACGAGTTTTAAGGCGATTCCTTCGCGAGTGTCTTACTAACTGCCTAGCACACTTACCATAAATGTTTCATACATTAATTAACCCTTTTTGGTCTTTAACCTATGTTTCAAAGTAAGGCGAGGGGAAAAGTTTCGTTCGCGAAATGCCGTTACTTGAAACGGTCGTTTCTCCTAAACCGTGTATCGGAATCGAACGAACTACATATCAAAACGAAGCTTGTAACATGAGCTATCTAGACATTGCAATGGTCATAATCTAGCAGGGGGTTCTCAGGTCCTAATGTTATGTACAAAAACAGTCTAAAGAAAATCGGACGTTACGACGGCTATGTTTACGCTATTTCCAATATTTTAAACCATTCAAAACCCTCCCAATTCAACCTCAAATCCAACATACAACCAACATCCATCCTTATCACATCATAACAACCCCAACCAATTCAATTTTAACATTCATACTTATGCCTAAGCTTAACTTTAATCATACTTAAGTTCTTTTAATCAAAACCACAACATTTACCATTCCATTTCACTACCATTCCAAATCCCAAACTCTAAATCACAACAACAAGCTACAATATCATCCTACTAATCAAAATCATCTTATAATACATAGGAATCTAGGGTTTGGAGATGGTATACCTTCCTTGAAGTGGTGGGAGGAGCTAGGAAGCCTTAAGAAGCTTTGAGAAGTCTTAAGAATGCTTGGATCTTCAAGAAAAACAAGAAAAACTTCAAGTTAAAAACTTAAAAACACTATTCATAGTCTTCTTCTTTGATTAAATGAAGAAGATTGAGAAGGAATTAATGGCTTAAACTCATGATATAGCCCTAACTAAGCATGAAGATGATTAGGGAATTTACTCACCAATTTAGGAAGCTTGGATCTTGAATTTTTGAAATTTCTTGCCTAATGAATAGTGAAAAGCCGAGAGCAAAGATGAACAAGGCCTTGGTTCTTTTTGATTTTTGATGAAGAATGAATTTACTTGGCTTGGTTGCTTTGCTTTTGTGTTTGATTTAGTCAATTACCTTCTTGCCCTTGAATTTGTGTGGTTACAAAGCCACCACACCTCCTTCCTTCCCATGTCATGCTTGTGTCATCCTCATGATGTCATCCTCCCTTCCTTGTCCTCTTTCTATTGGTTGGATGACATCATTCCCACTAATCCCTTTGATTAACTTCCTAATCGTTTGCCTAATGACCGCTGATCTGTTATACGGTTCGCTTAACTTTCGTTCTCGTTTATCGTTTGAAGGATCATACCCGGGATCTTATTACTTAGGTTCCCTTAACCTTTCTCAATACATTATATTCCTTTTTATGATCCTCTATTATAATCCTTTAATTTAATCCTTTTTATCATGTTACCTTATACTCAATTCTCTCCGTATCTAGTGGATTTCCGGGAAAAACCAAAGTGTTCGGAATTGGATTCTGACGATCTTTACATACACTTATATACTTCATAGAGTACTAATAATATCCCAGAATATCCATAACAGAACCCCTACATAGAGTGGCGTGAAAAGTTTTCTCATTTAGCTAAAACACTATTCACAAGGGTTACAAAAAAGTTGAAAATTTTGGGGTTATTACAGCTTCAGACTCTGAAAACTTTGACTTCTCTCATATCATCTCTTTTCCTTTAAGCTTCAAGTCAACAGTTACTGTAACTTGTGATCTGAGATCTTCTGTTTGACTGATTTTCCTTATAACTATACCTCTGGTTGGTTTTTTAGAAGGATCATCTTCATAAAGTACTTGATAAATTACATCAATTTTAGCATTTGTTGTCTTTATGGATTTCTTAAAGTTTTCCTTCATTTTCCTTAGCTGTTGTCTTCCATAAATTGATAAATTTAACTTGCTTCTGCACCAGCTTCTATCTCCAGAATACCTTGGTCTTCATCAGCAACAGTTAAATTTTCAACTCTTCATTTGTTTCCTCCTTTTGTTATCCTTATGTCTTCCTTATTACCTCCATCATAAGTTTCAGCATCAGTAACAATGACAGCTATTTGCATTTAGATTTAACAATTTTCTTCCCATTTTTGGCATCATCACCAAGCAGTAGAAAAAGAATCAGCTCCATTGAATTTTGTACTTTGGTAAGTTGAGCAGGCATTTGATCTTGTTTAGCTTCCAATCTAGCTTGACTGGCTTCAATTGAAATTTTTCTGGCAACTATTGGTGAAACTTGTTTCTGAATTTCCTGATGAGTAGTCAGCTTTGAAGCAATCAAAGATTCTTTAATCTGATTAATTTGAATAGTAGTTGCTTCATGAGCTATGTGTAAGGATCTGTCAACTAAAGTTGATTCTTTTAAATGATTCAACATATCAGGATTTGTAATCTCCTGTTCTGCTGTTTCTAGATGTGCAACAACATGTGTTCTGGAAATAGGACACATATTAACTTTCCAATGAGCATTCCAGAGATTATCTGAATAATCCTTTCTTTTGTAGCATCTAACTCTTTCAGTATCTGTTGTCTCACATACATAGACATATCATCAGGGAAGAATAGATCATCCATAGGTTCCATATTAGTATTGGAAACATTAGCTTCCTCACCATCATTAGATTTTTCAATGACAACCGGATTTTTCACTAATTGTTGAACTTTATCACCAGCTTCAGCATGAAGATTTGAATGAGAAATTGGTGCAATATATGATCCAGTAGTTTCAAAAGCTTTCACACCTTCGGCAGTTAACTCCACATCTTCAAGTATTGTAGATAAATGAAATGGAGCTTCAATATTATCTTCAATAACTTCAGTTCATGTAACATGTTGTGATGATTCTGAAATGGATAAAAGTTTATGAATGGACTATTGTGCTACTACATCTTCAGCAACAACATGGATTTCCTCCGATGATGGTAAAGTAGAGTAAATGGAATATTTTTCAACAAAAATAGGGATTATCTCATGTGGTGAAATAGAAGAATATATGGACTGCAAGAAAGTATCAGTACTTAGACTTGCAGGGAGATCAATAGCCTTTGATACATCATAGTTCTCCTGAGATTCAACAGACTGTTGTTCAGCATCTGTTCCTTTAGTACTTTGAGCATCTACAAACATATAGCAAATAAAACTTAATTTCTCTATTCTTTTACAGTAGACTCACTACTCCTCACACCACACATCTCATGACTTTTAATAGTCAGAGCTTCCTCACAAGGATTACTAAATCTTATTTCTCATCTACCTCTCCTTTTGCTAGGAAGGATCACGCCTCTCTTAAAAAAAATTTCTCTCAATCTTTTCACACATCTCACAGAAAAAGGCTAAGAAAGATTGTCCTAGAGAAATAAGAGGTGGCTAAAGAAGGGTGATATTTGATCATACAACTAGAGGTAGTCCTTAACTAAGGTCTAGATGTAATCATTCAACATGATTTATATCATGAAAAGTATACTATATATGGTGAAAGAACTATATCAGTATTTAAAATAAATGATGATAAAGTAACACCAGTATTTATACATTGTGAATTCACAATTAGGCTCATAGTAGATACTGTGGTTATGACAGTTGTTGTTCATCAATAATGAGAACCTCCATTTGAATTGGAGAGGATTTGATCAGGTTACTGTCATGTACCATAATCTCAAACCTTCGTTCTTCTTGCAAAGAACTAACACCTGAATGTGTTTATTGAAAGCTATCACAGAGTCTTCAGTAAAAACTGATGAAACCTCTATGTCTATATTAGTATCATCAAGATCTACCCCGGCAAATAGTCTCTAACCAACTAAATGTTGTTTCTGAGTGGTGAACATAATTCAAGAATTATGGCACTTGATTTTTGGCAACATTTGAGAAAAGAATTCAAGTGTTTCTGTTGTGAGAAGAAATTTAAGATATAAGATATATGAAATTTGAGATTGAGTGTGGACAACTTTCTTGATCAGAAAAAGAAAGTTTTAAAAAGATTTTGAATGGTAAGCAATACTCAAAGATTATAATTCTGAATGATCAAGAATTAAATCTTCCTTAAATTTCCCTCTGTAACAATATTTACTTCCTGTAGTGCTCAATCTGTACTGTAGTGATCATATGAAACTTAAACAGAGATTAGTTTATTCATATGTACTATGAAAAATATCTGAAGTTTAGCATGCAGTACTGATTTAACATTTAACATTTAAGAACATTCAAGCACACATACAAGAAGGTAAACAAGTAATCACTTAGAAGGCAAAGAAGCTTAAAGATTTTATTAATTATGAAGAAGATGAATACAAAGCAGAATCATAAAATAGTCATTACAAAAGCTAGAAACTATTCCTAGAAACTATCATATCTTCAACTTCTTCAGAGATTCTTGCTTCTTCATGGCTCGGCGGTGATAGATTCTACTCATTATGCCTGCAAGAGAGATGATATTCTCTTGCAGTTCGAGAGTTTCAAGTCTCTGCTGCTTAGCCTTCTCTACTAAGTGCTCATCTTCAAGAGTCATTTCTAACTGAAACAACTGGAGATCCATTTGTTGATCACTAGACAACTTCTCAAAGACTGATGATGGAACATCATAAGGACCAAAGATTTGATTGTTAATCTTAACTTTATGTTACCAGGGGTCATAATAGACACGATCTTCTTCAAACTTGAAAGGTGGATAGTAAACCCCAACAATATTACGAGTACTAAACAAACATTGATCCATGAACATTTGAGAAGATGATGAGTTATGTTCAAGAATTCTTGAAAAATGAGTGAAAGAGCAGTGAGAAGTTTTGAGGGTGAAGGGTTGTATTTATAGAAAAGAAAGTAGAAACTGAAGAGACTCTTTGATTGACCATGCAATAATTAGACATTATAAGCATACACGATTACGCATATCTAGGCAAGCAAAAAGTAATCTCTCACTTCATATTCCTATTCCCAATGTAAATACTCAAATATCAACGGATACTTGCATCAGTAGCTAACCCATTTAAGCAATTAAAAGATATTCCACTCACTCACTGATTAATTAAAAATATTGTTAACAATTTATTTTGAATAAATTCAAAATAATCAATGAAGTATAATAGTCAATCATGGTTTGACCATTATCAGTATCTTAATTACTAGTATCAGGATTTATCAACTACTGACATAAACTATTAGTCAAAATAGGTTTAACTAATAACAGAGTTTATAAGCATAATCAGTAGTTTAACATGCAACTTTCATATAAGTTCATTTAGCTCAATTTGAATGTTATCATGGCATCAAGCATTTAGCATAAGAATCGGTATCTAACAAGTACTGACAAGTAATAAGATACCATGCTTCAAAAATATCAGCAGACTTAATTATCAAAGTTTTGAGAACCGTCCCAAAATCATTCCCAATTGATTCACCAATCTTGTGAATGTAACTTCACAGAGAGGCTTGGTGAATATATCTGCTACTTGCTGATCCGTTGGAACAAAGACCAATTTCACTGTACCAGCTTCCATATGTTCCCTTATGAAATGGTATCTGATACTGATGTGCTTAGTTGTAACACCCCCAAATCCGGGGTCAGGGATCCGGGTTGTCACGAGTTCCATTTCCCTTAATAACACTCAATCTTAATAATTAATCAACTACTCTGTACTGTGACCCCACAATAAACACACACACCACACGTTATAGTCTCAGAGATGAACATCCAAAAATAATCACAAGTCGTTTTATTCCACAATTATCTGCCAATACACCTTAAATGGTTTTCTGAATAATTTACATTTTCTTTGCCATTAATTCATAAATATACATAAATCTGGTACATCGAAAGTTGAAAGCCTAGCCTATTGGTAGTTCCTACCTCAGCTACAGCGACATCAACGCCTATAGGAAACTGCGGAATGTTTCCTATCCGCTCGCGAATTGGGAGCTTGGTCCTGTTCATCTTTTCTATCTGTTGTTGTGTGATGAAAGAAGAAAGCAAGGGTGAGCAGCAAGCCCACCAAAATAATATGTATAATGATTTACAGTATATGAGCCTTCTCATAGTACTCATGAAAGTCTTGGTCAAAAGAAATGAACCAAGTTTGATATCTTAATGCGATGAAGTCGTAAAATATTCAGTATATATACATATATACTTTTCAAAATATTGGAAGTCCTCTTCCATGCATAATACACACAGAGTTCCAGTGTATAACTGTATAAAAATACCGTTGCAAGGTGATCTCATATATCTAACCTTGTCTCAACATTTTTCTGAAAATCTTTGTCATGCATAAGATAATCATTTACTAGATATAAGTTTAAAAGATGAAGTTACAAGATACTCCAATATACTTATATCTTTTCCAAATACTACTTGAACTACCACCGTTCAAGTTATAATTAGTTCAAAACTTCATCACATAGATGAGACTACAAGATAATACTTGAATAGATTCAACCTTTAAAATATCATCAAAATAAAATGAAGTTATGAGATACTTCATTTGATGCAAACATCATTTTGAAAACTTGACCTGCCAACACTCAACAATCGCCCAACCATAGCCTTTCTATCGAAGTGCTCTGGGTAGTGTTGCAGAAATATCCAATTGGATGATGAACTCATTACAGGAGTTTGCCGCGCCAGGAAGACCACTTACGATGATCAGTCGTAGTAGTGCAACCCCACCATTTTCTACATGTAGAGGAGAACCTGTCGGATTTACTTGTCAACCGAACACTGAACTCCTAAGGAATGGACCGCCTTAGCGGAGCTTCTAGGCCATTTGGGCCAATATAATAAGGCTGGGCCGGCGCTACTCGACCACTTACGCCACTTCTAGTTCAGATGAAATCCATGACTCTGAAACGTAAAGTTCGTCCCCACTTTCCCCAAGTAGAAACTTGTTGATACGGCTCCACCAAGAAGTCGTATCTAGTTGGAAAGGAAAACTTATCGATATTTCCCAGGCGATGCCTGTTAATGGATTAACTTGTTCCAAGAATTTTACTTCCCGAGTGTTGGGTAAGTAATCAAAAACTCTTTTATCAAAACAGCAACCTTGTTGCGAATATAAAACACACCACAGAGCCGGATCCCTCAGGTTTTGAGCGAGTATTTAAATCCCCTTCAAAAGGAGGATCTTAAAAATAAAAAAAAATGAGTTTTGGGATCCGCTCTAACTTTTAAAATCATTTTGAAGACTCGCAAAACATTTTTAAGAATGTTTGGAGTGATGTTGATTTAACAAAATAAATCAGTCCCAATATATTAGAAAATATCTGAATATTATTATTTAAATAATATTCCCATAAAGAATAATCTTTATAAAAATAATTGAAGTAGAAGTTTTAAAACTCTTACTTGAATGAAAATTAAATAATCAAAGATATACTTATACAAAAGTACTATCTTTATTTGAATAATCGAAAATAATTTTGATTATCGAACATTATTCTTTAATAAAATAAAGAATATTATTAAATAATAAGCGGAGTCATAATACCTCGAATGAATATTATAAATAATATTCATTAAATAAATAAAGGAGTCATACATCCTCAAATGAATATTCAATTAATAATTATTAATAATATAACTGAGTCATAAGCCCTCGAATGAATATTCGAAATAATATTCAATAATAAAATAAAGGAGTCATAAGTCCTCAGATGAATATTCGAAATAATATTCAATAATAAAATAAAGGAGTCATAAGTCCTCGGATGAATATTCGAAATAATATTCAATAATAATAAAATAAAGTTATCGAATAAACCTTATTCGATTAATAGTTTTGAAAACTATAACCATATATATAAATATATATATATATATATATATATATATAAAATCTACTCGGGATCCTCGACTCCCGGTTTTTAGAAAATGTTTTCACCTTTGGGTCCCTATACTAAGGGTATATGCAAATTACCGCTATTCTCTAGCATAGATATTATCAACTGAACCAACAGATATATATATGGCAAGAATACGAAACAGGCATGCATATATATACCATATCAGCATGCTTCAATATATCGCAAAAATTTGCTAATTAACCAACATGCATCTATCACAAGATAATGCATATACATATATACATCACAACAACAGTATAACGGGTAGAAAACTTGCCTGAGCGACTGGGGGTTACAAATGGCTCGGGACGAGTCTGGTAACCTATAAACAACAAGTAAGTTGGAATTAAACCAAAGTCACTTGTAAATCTATACTTTAACCAACTTAGACTCTAACGCTTGCTTTACGCTTACTGATTCTCTTAAGTCAGTCGAGTACCCTCGGCTCCACCATTTTTAATAATTTAACGATTACGAGTTTTAAGGCGATTCCTTCGCGAGTGTATTACCAACTTCCTAACACACTTAACATAATTGTTTCATACACTAATTAACCCTTTAAGGTCCTTAACCAAGGTTTCAAAGAAAGGCGAGGGGTAATGGTTCGGTCGCGAAACGCCGTTACTTAAAACGGTCGTTTCTCCTAAACCGTACATCGGAATCAAACGAACTACATATCAAAATGAAGCTCGTAACATGAACTATCTAAACATGGCAATGGTAAAAACCTATCAGGGAGTTCTCGGGTCCTAATGTTATGAACAAAAGCAGTCTAGAGTAAATCGGACATTACGACGGCTATGTTTACGCGATTTCCCAAATTTTTACCATTCCAAATCATATCAATCCAACTACCAATCAACAACAACTCAAGATACACATCAATGCTACTGATTTCAGTCATAATAAGCTCAAGGATCTCAATCCAATCATATATTATAACATCTCCAAATTCAACTAAACTACTTAACAATTAAGCTCGAATCATGCTTATCATTCAAATTACTACTCATCCATCCAAACCATCTCCAAACTTCAACATTCAAACTTATTACTAAAGGGTGTGAAGATTTATACCTTCCTTGGGAGGTGTTAAGTTGCTAGGAAGCCTTAGGGAGCCTCCTACAAGCTTGATCTTTCCAAAGAAATCAAGAACACAAAGTTAGGCTTTGAAGTTTCTAAAAGTCCGATTTAAAGAACTGTAAACATTAGGGTCTTACCATGCTTATTTGGAAGAGACTTGTGAACAAGAGTTGTAGTACATCTCAATACCTTTCTAACGAGCTATAGAACACAATATTTGAGTGAGTATTGAAGGAGATATGGCATTTTGAAGTTGCTGGGTTTATTTTAGCTGAGAGCTTTCTTCTTGAAATGGGAAAGTCAACTTCTAATTTTTGTGTTTTATGATATTTGCTTGGTTGCTTCTCCTTTTTGGCCTTGGAAAATGTTTTAGCTTTTTACCATGGTAAATTTTACATGGCCCAAAATCAACCAACAAAACAAAACCCCTTGTCATGCTTATGTCATCTTGCACATGTCATAATGCTTCCACTTATCCACACCTTGTTGGTTTGATGACATCATCATCCCTAACCTCCTTGATTAACTCCTAATTGCTTGCCTAATGACCGCTGATCTGTTATACAGTTCGCTTAACTTTCGTTTTCGTTTATCGTTTGAGGGATCATACCCGGGATCTTATTACTTAGGTTTCTTTAACCTTTCTCAATACATTATATTCCTTTCATGATCCTCTCTTATAATCCTTGAATTTAAATCATTTTTATTCTGTTACCTTATACTCAATTCTTTCTGTATCTGGTAGATTTTCGGGAAAAAATCAAAGTGTTCGGAATTGGATTCTGACGATCTTTACATACACTTATATACCATATAGAGTACAAATAAAATCTCAGAATATCCTTTTCTCATTCAGCAAAAACACTATTCATAAGGGTTTCAAAAATTTCCAAAAATTGGGGTTATTACATTAGTCATTGAATGTTGTACTGGATTTTCTGTCATTGCAATAGCACTTTGACTATCACAATATATAAATATAGAAGAATAGTCTAACCCATAATCCAGTAACTGATTCTTCATCCATAGAATTGAGCACAACAGCTTCCTGCAACAATATATTCTGCTTCTACAGTAGAAGTGGAAATTGACTTTTATTTCTTTCTATACCAAGAAACCAATCTGCCTCCAAGAAATTGGCAGCTTCCAAAAGTACTTTTCCTGTCTATTTTGCATCCTGCAAAATCAGCATCTGAATATCCAATTAGCTCAAATTCTGAATCTCTGGGATATCATAATCCCAGATTTATGGTGCCTTTAAGATACTTAAAAATTCTTGTTATAGCTAATAGATGAGCTACTCTAGGGTCAGCTTGGAACCTTGCACAGAGACAGGTAGCATACATGATATCAGGTCTACTAGCAGTTACATATAGGAGTGAGCCAATATTAACTCTGTAGTTAGTTATATTTATAACACCCTCCAAATACGGGGTATAGATTTGGGGCATTACTAATATCAACTACAAACTAACCCTGCACAAGCGGAATATAAATATAATAATTACCCCGAACTACTGCTACTCAGGATCTTTTAAGGTTAAGATTTGAATACAAGAACGACACACTAACTTTATTATAAACAAGTTTAAAAACAATCTGTCTCAAGAACTCTCTTTATTACAAAACTTTATTCTATTTACATCTCAAACTATACAACTTTTATTCAACTCAACACTACTACTTATCCTGTTACACCTGATCCGGTAGCTCAAAACTCTCTTCTGGAATAGGGAGGAACACTCTTGGTATAAGAGGGTCCTGCCATTTGACTCGCTTCTTGACTATGCGGGTTCTGATGGGTTTCATTCTCTACCTTAACTGAAAAATAATAGGAATAACAATAAAAGAGGGTGAGCCAAAATTGCTCAACAAGCCTGCAACAATATATATATAGTGTAAAGGAGAAGAATAAATGAATCGGTAAGCTGTTGGTCTGAACAACCATCTGTTTCTATATAGAATAATAATTTGCCATTACTGGCGAGTGCCAAATGAACAAGACTGGAAATAAGAACCAACATATGCACTATAACCTGCTGATCAGTCAGGATACAGTGCTGATCTATACCCAACTGCATAGACCCATCCAACATAGGGAGTACTCAGGCAACTATGTCCTATTAATTAAAGGTCTAGGTAAAACCCAGCCCATATCGTAATCATCCAGTCCAAAGTTTAGCATCCGGAACAATCGGAATGCTTTTGATGTATCCCAACATCAGGATATATCAGAGTATATGTAACAAGGGTAAAAGTATTGGAATTCAATAAATTGGGAGAAATCAAGAATCGAAATGAAATAAAAACAAGAATCAATAATTGTATAACAGTGTATATGAACAAGAATTATCAAAGTGTAACTGATATGAAGAATGGGATATAATTCACTATTCTGAATTTAGAATAGGGGAAAAATTTGCCTCGCGCGTACTTAACCTGATTCAACTCACCGCCTTCTATCTCCTGCTTGATCTGCCTTGCTGATACTGAATCAATCATAGAAAGATAGTCGTTTAGATAACTTACTACATACGTGTATCTCGAATTGATACTACGCAATCCTATCAATCTACCCATGCGTTTCTATGTAACTCGCATATATACATATATAATTATATAGCACATAAGGTTCACATAACCACGTAAAGTACATAGCACATAAAGCACATAATTGATTTTTGGACTTATAATTATTTTTATAATCGATACTAGACTCATACCTGTATTAACTAACCCTATTTGATTTTATTATAATTTTTCGGAATTCATTTGACTCGATTATACCCCTATTAGGGCATATAAACAATTAACTATCACAATATGACTCTATTTCGGAAGAAATTATGACTTACAATTATTTTTATTGGATCCGTTTCATTTTTCTAAGTATAGGGGTCTTCATTTCGCTCAAAACGGACTAACGGTTTAATTACTACGAATTAAACAAGATTTAATTAATTAATAATTCATTATAAATAATTAATTATAATTAAATAATCCTTAATTAAATTTTTAAATAATTATTTAATAATTCTTATATTTTAAAATAATTAATCTCTAATTATTAGGATTAATTACAATTTATTACAATTATTTATAAATTATTATTACTTACTCGATTAGATCGATTATTTACAAATAACCAATCGATACAACTAACTGATACGCTATTTATCGAATAAATAATTATTATTCGCACCATAATCTAACTCAACGATTAACTACTCGTATAAATACGAGCTACTCGCAATATTCAACTAATTAACGAATTATTATTCATATTATTCGATTATTTTTAATTCTTATTATTAATTAATTACCTAATTATTAAATAATAGATAAATAAATAAATAATTAGATAAATAATTAAATAATTAAATAAATAATTAAATTCAAATTTCTAAATTAATAAAATAATTTAAAAGGTAATTATAATAATTTTCAGAATTTAAAACTGATTTTTAATTGATTTTTAGTATTTATAAAAAATAATTTTGATTTTATAAAAAATAAATAATTAATAATCCAGAAACATGATAGAGGGAATCAGGTTTAGGGTTTTTGGATCGAAACCGGGTCGAAACCGGGTCGACTCCGGGTCGTTCAAGAACACAGCCGCCTGGACTGAAACCCGACGCCGGCGGGGGAAATCTCCGGTGACTTCGAATCGAACAAACGAACCACGAAGACACCTCGTTTCTTCACGTTTTCAGTCAAGAACAACACCATAGCAACGTAACATCCTTCCTCCTCCCTCATCTACTGTTAACGATGCCGGAAAACTCAGGAACGAGGCGGCGGCGGCGTTCCGGCGACGCTAAAACGGAAACCAAAACACACAAAATCGGTGCCAATCAATCGAGGATTCAACGATCTACAAGCCTATACCAACAGAATCTTCTAACAACTAATCAAAATCAAAACCCAAATTCGTAAATTAAACCCGAAAACACGAATATCAATTCGATCAATCAAACAATAAAAACGACTACATAATCAGATAGAGAATCGAAAGAGCTTCACAACGGATACTTACATGTTCGATTTGATGAACAGAAACACCTTCAATTTGTGCTTTGATCCTCAAGAACTCAAAACCCTAATTTTAGAGAATTGGGGATTTTCTTGAATTTTCTGATTTTTTAATTATAATTAACTACTTAATTAATGATAATTCAGGTATTTATATTTATGAAAATAATACCCCTAAATAAAATTAAGGGTCTAATTACACATCTAATAAAAATATTTGACCCCAGTTTTTATAATTTTTGGGTATTAATAATGAATTTTTAAATATCCAATAAATACAAAATAAATGCTAAAAATTCCCAAAAATTATGAATATTACAAAAATGCAAAGAAAAATGATGTATGATAATTTCATGATCATATAAAAATAAAAATGTGATTTTTGTAGGGCTTTTGGTACCCAAAGGGGTCTGGAAAATTCGTTTTTCGCGAAAAAGGTAAATTTGTAAAACGTTCAGGGTTTCAGAATAGCGATATGGTATAGGTTGTTTTTGGCAAAATAGGGTCAACGATTTTGTTTGAAATACGGGCTTTTAAAACACTCAATAAATATCCAAATCACATTCGGATCAAAACAGACAACACGTAGCACATAACAATTAGGGTTTAATGACTCAACACATTTAATCACATAATAATACACATAATTTATCTTTATTATAACATAATACAAGCGTAATTTTCTCGGTCGTTACATTCTCCCCCCCTTAACAGGATTTTGTCCTCAGAATCACGCTATGAAAATAACTGAGGATACTTTTCTAACATATCACTCTCGAGCTCCCAGGTTGAATCTTCAACCACTGGGTTTCTCCACAAAACTCTCACTAATGGTACAGACTTATTCCTTAATACCCTCTATTGTCGATCTAGAATTCTTATCGGTTGCTCTACATATGACAAATCTTCCTGAAGTTCTATTGGCTCATATTCTATTACATGTCTTGTATCAGGATTGTACTTCTTAAGCATAGATACATGAAATACATTATGAATACGCAACCTTCCCAACTTTCTTCAAAATTTCAAATGGTCCAACGTAGCGAGTTTTCAATTTGCCTTTGTTGCCAAACCTAGTTAGTCCCTTCCATGGCGATACCTTTAGTAGTACATGTTCCCCTTCCTGATTGTCCACATCTTTTCTGGATAGATCTGCATATTTACGATGTCGATTCTGCGCTGCCTCGAGTCATTTTCGGATAAGTTCTACTTTTTCCTTGGTCTGCTGAATCAGTTCTGGACTAGAATCTTGCGCTCTCCTACTTCATCCCAACAGGTAGGTGATCAGCACTTTCTCCCATATAAAGTTTCATAAGGTGGCATCCCGATACTTGCTTGAAAGCTGTTATTGTAAGAAAATTCCACTAGCGGTAAGTGTTCGTCCCAATTGCCTTTAAAATCTATTGCACACACACGTAGCATATCTTCAATTATTTGAATAGTTCTTTCACTTTGCCCGTCTGTTTGTGGATGATAAGCAGTACTCATGTTCAACTTGGTTCCTAGACATTCTTGGAATTGTCTCCAAAATCTTGAATTGAAACGGGGATCTCGATCCGATACAATAGATACGGGTACTCCATGACGCATTACGATTTCCTTGAGATATAGGTGCACTAAATTGTCCAGTGAAAACCTTTCGTTGATCGGAAGGAAATGTACTGACCTAGTTAAACGATCAATAATAACCCAAATTGCATCATGATTTGCTTTAGTCCTTGGAAGTCCCACTACGAAATCCATATCTAAGTGTTCTTATTTCCATTCTGGAATATCTAGGGGTTGTAGTAATCCGCTCGGGCGTTGATTTTCAGCTTTAACTCTTTGGCATGTATAACACTTGCTAACCCATTCCGCTATTTCTTTCTTCATGTCTGGCCACCAAAAGTTTTTCTTCAAGTCTCTGTACATCTTGGTGCTTCCGGGATGAATTGAATATCTTGAGCTATGAGCATCTTGTAAAATTTCCGCTTTCAATTCCGGTATATTAGGTATCCAGATTCTCGAAGTAACTCAAAAAATTCCTTTGGCATCCTTCTTACTGGTAATCTCTTCTCCTGTCAAATTGTCGATCTATTGATCCATTACTTCTTCTTGATACCTTCTTATTTTCTCTAATAGTTCTAGCCGAAAGGTCATAGCGTAAATTATTTCAGTAGATCATTCTGGAACACGAACTTCAATCTCCAGTTTATCGAATTCCTTGATCAAGTCTTCTAAAGAGGTTAATAGGTTCAATCGTTCCTTTCGACTCAGCGCATCTGCTACTACGTTAGCTTTGCCTGGATGATAATTGATTGAAACATCATAATCCTTGATTAACTCTAGCCAACGTCGTTGTCACATGTTGAGTTCCTTCTGTGTGAATCTCACATCTTTCGTCGTATAGATAATGTCTCTAGAGCTTTAGTGTAAATACGATTGCTACTAGTTCGAGATCGTGCATCGGATATTTCTGTTCATGCGGTTTTAGTTGTCTAGAAGCATATGCGATCACGTTGCCATATTGTATCAGAACACATCCAATTCCTCAATACGAAGCATCGCTGTATATAACAAAGTCTCCTTGATCATCAGGTAAAACAAGCACAGGTGCGGTTACTAATCGATTCTTCAATTCTTGGAAACTTGCTTCGTATTTCTCGTTCCATTCGAAATTTTCATTCTTTCGTGTCAACTTCGTTAATGGTGTGGCTATCTTTGCAAAATCTTTAACGAATCTTCTGTAATAACTTGCTAATCCCAAGAAACTTCTGACTTAGGTTGGAGTCTTCGATCTTTCCCAATTTAAAATAGCTTCAATCTTCGCTGGATCCACTTGAATTCATTCAATACTAATGATGTGTCCTAAAAATTGCACTTCCTTCAACCAAAATTCATATTTTGAAAATTTCGCATAATGTTGTTCCTTTCGTAATGTCTCCAATGTCGTTCTTAAGTGTGCTGCATGTTATTCTTCTGTCTTCGAATAAATCAAGATGTCATCAATAAATACAATGATAAACTTGTCCAGGTATTTCTTGAATACTCGGTTCATCAAATGGGTTAAATATCAATTAGGTCACTTACTGCGTCCAAATATATCAAGTAAATCACTGGTTACAAAACTGACTCAAATGAGTCACTCATTTAAAAATTTATATCAAAAATATCACTCTATCGTTAGTCGAAATTCTTAAAAATATTATATATTGAGTTTCCCACATTTTTTTTGAATGATATTACATCCAAATGAAAGGTTACGAGTTCTACTATTTTAGATAATATTGTTAGATTTTTAAAATTTTATCAACAATTTATTTTTAATTTTTTGATTGTATTATTTGATTTAAATAAAAATAAATTTTAAATAAATTTTAAAAAAAATTAAAAATATTATCTAAAATACTAGAAGTCAGAATCTTTCATTTGGATGTAATATCATTCATAAAAAATGTGCTAAACTCAATATATAATATTTTTAAGAATTTCGATTAACGATAGAGTTATATTTTTGATATAAATTTTCAAATGAGTGATTCATTTGAGTCAGTTTTGTAACCAGTGACTCACTTGATACATTTGGACGCAGTAAGTGACCTACTTGATATTTAACCCTTCATCAAATCCATAAATGATGTAGGTGCATTAGTCAGTCCAAATGCCATCACAAGAAATTCATAATGACCATATCTTGTTCTGAACGCAATCTTTGGAATATCTTCTGCCTTGATCTTTAGCTGATGGTAACTTGATCGTAAGTCGATTTTCGAAAACCATGCTACTCCTTTCAGTTGATCAAATAAGTCGTCGATGCGAGGCAAATGATATTTATTCTTGATAGTTAACTTGTTCAGCTCACGATAATCGATACATAGTCGCATGCTACCGTCCTTCTTTTTCACAAACAATACTGGTGCGCCCCATAGGGATACACTTGGCCTTATAATTCCTTTGTCGAGCAAATCCTGCAATTGCTTTGCTAATTCCTTCATTTCAACAGGTGTCATTCGATATGGAGCTTTCGAAATTGGTTCAGTCCCTGGTGCCAAATCAATAGTGAACTCGATTTCTCGATCCGGTGGTAGTCCTGGAAGTTCATCTGGAAAGACGTCGGGAAACTCACAAACTACAGGAATATCTTCAATCTTCAGGCTTTCTTTATCTGTGTCCAATACGTAGGCTAAATAAGTTTGACATCCTTGACGTAGCAATCGTTTCGTCTGCATCATTGTTAAGAATCTTTGCTTTTGCTTTTCACCTTTAAATATTACCGTTATATTTTCTTCGGTTTACAATTTTACTTTCTTATTTGCGCAATCAATCTGAGCATTATTACTAGCTAGCCAATCCATTCCTAAAATAACATCAAATTCTCCTAACCTGAAAGGTATCAAGTCAACTGAGAAATGACATCTCCCTATTTTAATATCATAACCTGGGCATACTCGATCTACCGTAACCTGATCATCATTTGCTAATTTTATGACTAGCACTTCATCTAACCACTGAACCTCACAGTCTATCTTAGTAATAAAACCTTCAGAAATAAAAGATCTCGTAGCTCCTGAATCAATCAATACTTGAGCATTTACGGAATTCACAAGGAGCGTACCTGCAACCACATTTGGACTCTGCATAGATTCCTTCATTGACATGTTGAAAGTCTTTGCCCTAGGCTGATTTTGTGGTGGTAGTGGAGGTGGAGGTAATGCTAAAACCCTTAGAATACTAGCGGCCATCGCAACTCCTCTGCAGTCTTTGGCAATACGTCATTTTCTTCCGCACTAGAAACAAGTGACCTCTGCTTTTCCCATCGGACATTATCCAGAGTAGTGTCCCCTTTGCTTGCACTTAAAACACGTGACATTTCGATTGTTGCAAATCCCAGTATGCTTTTTACCACATATTCTACAATCAGGTATAGGCGGTCGGATAAGTGTTTGCTGATTTGGGGCTGGAAGTTGATTACCCGTCCTCTGGTTGCCTTGTTCTGGTCTCCTGGCATTTACCTTTCCCCGGGCTTGAAATCCCGGACTTCTGTTGAAACGGTTCTGGGAATTTCCTGGTCCCTTTTTTTCTGAGCTGCTTCACTCTCACCTTCAATGATCATGGCCTTTTGGACAACAGCCGTATAGGTCGTTAGCTCAAATACGGCTACTCTGCTATGAATCCATGGCTTCAGTCCCTGCTGAAATCTCTTGGCCTGCTTTTCATCCGTATCCACTTGCTCAGGAACAAATCTGGCCAATTCAGTGAACTTGGTCTCATAATCCGCGATCGATAAGTTATCTTGCTTCAGTTCCAGGAACTTGACCTCCATCTGATTCTTCATGAAGCGAGGAAAATATTTTTCCAGGAAAAGATCAGTGAATCTATCCCAAGTTACCACACCTTCTCCTTCCAAAGCTTTCTTCGATTCCCACCAGTAATTAGCTTCGCCTTTCAGAAAGTAGCTGGAAAAATCCGTTTTCTGTTCTTCCTCAACCTTAACCAACGCAAAAGCCTTTTCTATCTCCTTCAGCCAAACTCTCACCTTTGTAGGATCTATGGAACCGGCAAATTCTGGAGGCTTTACCGACTGAAATTGCTTGAAAGTAACTACAGGTGCTGTTGGTGGTACTTGATGTTCTGGATGAGCAGCTTGATGTAGCATTTGTTGCTGAAACTGCTGTTGTTGTTGCTGCATCTGTTGTTACATCATCAGCATCTGCTGTTGCATGAGATGAAACATCTGATCCATCTGGTTATTATCATTTTGGCCCTCGGTACTTCCGTTAGACGAGTCGTGTCGTATTTTTCTTTTGAGTACCATATTTCTGATAATAAAACAATGGGTTCTTTAACTAACAATTTACTAAACATGTGTTATGGGGTAGAAACAATCTTTATAATATTAAAACAACTTTAAAACAGTTGATATGGGGAAGAAAACAATTTATTAAATATCTAAATAAATGAGTAAAAACAGTGCGATGTTTAAATAAATCCTTTTAAAATAATTTTAAAATTTTGAAAACATAAAGGGTGCAACATGATTATAAATAAAACAACATTTTAAAATATGCAACGGTAAAACAGTAAAATAAATGTAAATACTTAAATGACTAGAAAAATAAAATAAAGAAAACGTGAAAAGGTTCATCTTATATATATATAGGTAGGACACCAATTACAGGTGTCAATGCTTGATACAAAAGTCTATAATATGTCAGTCGTCATGCTACTGCTATTAGCCAAACTAGTAGCTACACTCATACAAACTAGTCATACAATACTACGCTATCTCTATCTACAGATAATATACAAGATACAACACTCCTCCGTCTGCTAAGATCAGAATCCTGGTGGTACACGGCTCAGCTTCTCCTACAAAGCCTCTAACACTGCCTCGGTGAGTCTCATCGCCCTGCGATATGCTGCCTCTATTCTAATATCATGCTGCCTCAAGTCAGTAAACTCCTGAGAATCAACCCTGTGGATCTGGCGTAGTCTCTCTCTCAAGATATAGTCTGGGTGAAGTGCTCGAACTGGACCGTCCTCCTGTGTCTCAAACAATCCAAGGATCTCTCTACACTGATCTTGCCATCTGACCCTCTCCTCTCTCTCTGACTGGTACCGCTGATATGAAATGGTGCGATGCTTACGAAGATCTGTGCGGGAAACTCGAGAAGGCAATGGTAATGGTTGATCCACCACTACCTCCATAAACTCTGGCTGCGGGAACTGGTATACTCTGGGCACAGGGGCATAAACAGCTAGCGGTGCAGGAAACAGAACAGGCTGCTCCATGGGTGCATATACAGGTGGCTCTAGCTCTAGCTCCATCTGTGGAATCTCTGGAATCTCAAACTGTGGCACAAGAACCTGTGGCTCTAAGTCCTCCCACTGTGGAATGTCAACCATATCAGGAACATCAAATATCACAATCTCCAAAGGTGGAAAGTCAGGTATCTCCGGCTCAAAATAAGGGAAATAATCGACAAAGTCTGGTACCTCTGGTGGAGGGGGTACCTCTGGTGCTGGTCCAGGTGGCAATGGTGGAGGTGGTGGTAATGGAGGAAAAATCTGCAGTGATGATGGGGCTAGTACTGGTGTTGCTACTGGGTCTGACTCAGTCCACTCCGTAGATGACGACAAAGAAGCCATCTAATATACATAACAATAATAACACAAAAACAATCAAATCACAATCCTAGATCTCATAACTTCTAATCACATAAATAAACAATCCTAACATTCTTACTTCTATCCTATATGATCTTCCTATCTTATCTTAACCCTAATATTTTTGTTTTCAAGGGTCAAAACCTATGCTCTGATGCCAACTGTAACACCCTCCAAATCCGGGGTATAGATTTGGGGCATTACTAATATCAACTACAAACTAAACCTGCACAAGCGAAATATAAATATAATAATTATCTCGAACTATTGCTACTCAAGATCTTTTAAGGTTAAGATTTGAAAACAAGAACGACACACTACTTTATTACAAACCAGTTTAACATAATTTGTCTCAAGAACTCTCTTTATTACAAAACTTTATTCTATTTACATCTCAAACCAAATAACTTTTATTCAACTCAACACTACTACTTATCCTGTTACACCTGATCTGGTAGCTCAAAACTCTCTTCTGGAATAGGGAGGAACACTCTTGGTATAAGAGGGTCCCGCCGCTTGACTCGCTTCTTGACTATGCAGGTTCTGATGGGTTTCATTCTTTACCTTAACTGAAAAACAATAGGAATAACAATAAAAGAGGGTGAGCCAAAATTGCTCAACAAGCCTGCAACAATATATATATATAGTGTAAAGGAGAAGTATAAATGAATTGGTAAGCTGTTGGTTTGAACAACCATCTGTTTCTGTATAGAATAATAATTTGCCATTACTGGCGAGTACCAAATGAACAAGACTGGAAACAAGAACCAACATATGTACTATAACCTGTTGATCAGTCAGGATACAGTGCGGATCTATACCCAACTACATAGACCCATCGAACATAGGGAGTACTCAGGCAACTATGGCCAATTAAAGGTCTGGGTAAAACCCAGCCCGTATCGTAACCATCTAGTCCAAAGTTTAGCATCCGGAACAATCAGAATGCTTTTGATGTATCCCAACATCAGGATATATCAGAGTATATGTAACAAGGGTAAAAGTATTCGAATATGAATAGGGAATTCAATAAATTGGGAGAAATCAAGAATCGAAATGAAATATAAAAAAGAATCAATAATTGTGTAACAGTGTATATGAACAAGAATTATCAAAGTGTAACTGATATGAAGAATGGGATATAATTCACTATTCTGAATTTAGAATAGGGGAAAAACTTGCCTTGCGCGTACTTAACCTGGTTTAACTAACTGCCTTTTATCTCCTGCTTGATCTGCCTTGCTGATACTGAATCAATCATAGAAAGATAGTCGTTTAGATAACTTACTACATACGCGTATCTCGAATTGATACTACGCAATCCTATCAATCTACCCATGCGTTTATATCTAACTCGCATATATACATATATAATTATATAGCACATAAGGTTCACATAACCACGTAAAGCACATAGCACATAAAGCACATAATTGATTTTTGGACTTATAATTATTTTTAGAATCGATACTAGACTCATACCTGTATTAACTAACCCTATTTGATTTTATTACAATTTTTCGGAATTTATTTGACTCGATTCTACCCCTATTAGGGCATATAAACAATTAACTATCACAATACGACTCTCTTTCGGAAGAAATTATGACTTACAATTATTTTTATTGGATCCGTTTCATTTTTCTGAGTCTAGGGGTCTTCGTTTCGCTCAAAACGGACTAAAGGTTTAATTACTACGAATTAAACAAGATTTAATTAATTAATAATTAATTATAAATAATTAACTATAATTAAATAATCCTTAATTATATTTTTAAATAATTATTTAATAATTCTTGTATTTTAAAATAATTAATCCCTAATTATTAGGATTAATTATAATTTATAATAATTATTTATAAATTATTATTACTTACTCGATTAGATCGATTATTTACAAATAACCAATCGATACAACTAACTGATAAGCTATTTATCGAATGAATAATTATTATTCGCACCATAATCTAACTCAATGATTAACTACTCGTATAAATACGAGCTACTCGCAATATTCAACTAATTAACGAATTATTATTCATATTATTCGATTATTTTTAATTTTTATTATTAATTAATTACCTAATTATTAAATAATAGATAAATAATTAAATAATTAGATAAATAATTAAATAAATAAATAAATTCAAATTTCTTAATTAATAATATAATTTAGAATGTAATTATAATAATTTTCAGAATTTAAAACTGATTTTTAATTGATTTTTAGAATTTATAAAAACTAATTTTGATTTTATAAAATATAAATAAATAATTAACAATCCAGAAACATGAAACAGGGAATCAGGTTTAGGGTTTTTGGATCGAGACCGGGTCGAAACCGGGTCGACTCCGGGTCGTTCAAGAACACAGCCGCCTGGAATGAAACCCGACGCCGGCGGGGGAAATCTCCGGTGACTTCGAATCGAACAAACGAACCACGACGACACCTCGTTTCTTCACGTTTTCAGTTAAGAACAACACCATAACAACGTAACATCCTTCCTCCTTCCTCCTCTGTTGTTAACGATGCCGGAAAACTCAGGAACGGGGCGGCGGCGACGGTGTTCTGGCGACGCTAAAACGGAAACCAAAACACACAAAACCGGTGCCAATCGATCGAGGATTCAACGATCTACAAGACTATACCAACAGAATCTTCTAACAACTAATCAAAATCAAAACCCGAATTCGTAAATTAAACCCGAAAATATGAATATCAATTCGATCAATCAAACAATAAAGACGTCTACATAATCAGATAGAGAATCGAAAGAGCTTCACAACGGATACTTATATGTTCGATTTGATCAACAGAAACACCTTCAATTTGTGCTTTGATCCTTAAGAACTCAAAACCCTAATTTCAGATAATTGGGGATTTTCTTGAATTTTCTGATTTTTTAATTATAATTAACTTCTTAATTAATGATAATTCATGTATTTATATTTATAAAAATAATACCCCTAAATAAAATTAAGGGTCTAATTACACATCTAATAAAAATATTTGGCCCCAATTTTTATAATTTTTGGGTATTAATAATGAATTTTTAAATATCCAATAAATACAAAATAAATGCTAAAAATTCCCAAAAATTATGAATATTACAAAAATGAAAAAAAATGATGTATGATAATTTCATGATCATATAAAAATAAAAATGTGATTTTTGTGGGGCTTTTGGTACCCGAAGGGGTCCGGAAAAGTCGTTTTTCGCGAAAAAGGTAAATTTGTAAAACGTCTAGGGGTTCATAATAGCGATATGGTATAGGTTGTTTTTGGCAAAATAGGGCCAAGGATTTTGTTTGAAATACGGGCTTTTAAAACGCTGTTTGAGCTGTACGGGGTTTATTATAAAACATATAACTTACGATAAAATACTCAATAAATATCCTAATCACATTCGGATCAAAACAGACAACACGTAGCACATAGCAATTAGGGTTTAATGACTCAACACATTTAATCACATAATAATACACATACTTTATCTTTATTATAATATAATACAAGCGTAATTTTCTCGATCGTTACAATATCTACTGAAGAACCATTATTTAAATCTTACTTGGTTGGAGTGGCCATAGGAGTTAATGCAGTTGAGCAGTCTTGTATTCCAAATCTTTTGAGTAAATTCCTGGTGTATTTGGATTGATTTATGAAGATTCCTTCATTATTCTGTTTGACTTGTAACCCCAAAAAGTAACTTAATTCTCTCATCATACTCACCCGATACCTGGACTGCATTAGCTTTGCAAATCTCTCACAAAGTTTGTCATTAGTAGATCCAAAAATGATATCATTAATATATATCTGTACTAATAACAAGTCCTTATCATGGTATTTATAATAAAGAGTTCTATTAATTGTACCTCTTGTGAAACCACTCTCTAGCAGAAATAGAGCAAGTATTTCAAACCAGGCCCTTGGAGCTTGCTTCAGTCCATAGAGTGCTTTATCCAGTAAGTAGACATGATCTGGATACCTTGGATCAATGAACCCTGGAGGCTGTTTAACATAAACTTCCTCTTCGAGTTCTCCATTTAAGAATGCAATCTTCACATCCATTTGGAACACCTTAAACTTCTTGTGAGCAGCATAGGCAAGAAAGATTCTTATTTCCTCTAGCCTTGTGATTGGAGCAAATGTCTCATCATAATTAATACCTTCTTGTTGTGAGTAACCCTTTGCAACCAGTCTTGCTTTGTTCCTTATAACAATTCCCTCACTGTTAGTTTTGTTTCTGAACACCCACTTTGTGCCAACTACAGATCTGTTCCTTGGTCTTGGCATAAGAGTCCAGACTTTGTTCCTTTTAAATTCATTGAGTTCTTCTTGCATCGTTGTGACTCAGTCAGCATCTTGTACAGCTTCTTCAACCTTTTTAGGTTCAGTTTGAGATAGAAAAGAATGGTAGACACATTCATTCTGAGTGGCTTTTCTTGTTCTAACACCACTATCAGGGTTTCTAATGATTAAGTCAGGTATTTGTGACTTAGACTATTTTCTTGCAGATGGAAGTTGACTCCTAGAAGACGAACCTTCCCCTTGATCCATGAATTCTCAGTTATTTCTTTGAGTAGTACCACTATTGTTTCCTGATGCTCCCCCTGAATCAGTGTTCCCATGGTTATCAGTATTTGACTCATCAGAATTTAAGGAAGATGAGTCCGATGATCTTTCTACTGATGTCTCTTGAGTTGAATCACTTGTTGTAGTCTCTGGATTTAAGTTATGTTGCTCCCCCTCAACATATGCTTCAGTGTCAGAAGAATTTCCACTATTTTGTGGGATCTCAGAGCTTTGAGTGATATCAGGACTTACTGTATCAGAGTCAGGATTTAAGAGTTCAACGTAAGGTACTTCATTTTCAAATCTCAACTTGTCAAGATTTTATGACTGTTCTTGTTCTCAGATTGTAAACTCTGAAGACTTTTGTAGTCAACAGATAACCTACGAATATTCCTTCATCAGCTTTCAGATCAAACTTGGTCAGCTGCTCCGGATGAGTTTTGAGAACAAAACATTTACAACCAAAAATATGAAAGAACTTCAAATTTGGCTTCTTTCCTTTCACCATTTCAAATGGTGTTTTTCCATGCTTGTTGATCAATGTAGCATTTTGTGTAAAGCAAGTAGTTTGCACAGCCTCAGCCCAAAAGTAGGTAGGCAATCTTGCTTCTTCTAGCATGGTTCTTGCAGCTTCTATCAGATTTCTATTCTTTCTTTCAACAACTCCATTTTGTTGTGGAATTTCAGGAGCAGAAAACTCTTGTTTTATCCCCTTGAGTCTACAGAACTCTTCCATAGAGCTATTCTTGAATTCAGTTCCATTATCACTTCTGATGATCTTTACTTTATAAGTTGAACCTTTTTCCATCTCCCTCACATGATAAAGAAGAATGGATGGAGATTCATCTTTGGTGTGCAGAAAATACACCCATGTTTATCTTGTATATTCATCAACAATTACGAGTGCATACCTCTTCTTGGCAATACACATAACATTCACTGGACCAAAGAGATCAACATGAAGTAGATGATATGGTTCAAAAATGAAAGATTCAGTTTTACTCTAGAAAGATGTCTTCCTTTGCTTGGCTTTATGGCATAAATCACGTAAGCCATCAGGAGTAAACACTGCATTGGGCAATCCACTTACAAGATCTTTCCTCACAAGTTCAATGATATTGTTGAAGTTCAGGTGAGAAAGTCTTTTATGCCATTTCCAGCTATCTTCCACAGATGCTCTACTCAGTAGACAAACTTTTGAATTATCAAAATTTGTGAAGACCCTGGCTTCATACAAACTACCATGTCTCACACCAGTCAATGTGATCTTGCAATCAGACTTACTGACAATTTCACAATGCTCCTTGTAAAAATTGACATGGTAACCTCTGCCTTAGATTTGACTCACACTTATCAGATTATGCTTGAGTCCTGCAACTAGAGCTACATTTTCAATGATGACATTTCCAACTTTGATTTTGCCATATCCCAAGATTTTTCCTAAGTTGCCATCTCCATAAGAAACGCTTGGGCTTCTCCTTAAATTCTGATAGCATGGATTTATAACCAGTTATATGTCCTGAGCATCCACTGTCCAAGACTAGAGCATTCCTCATGTCACCCTGCAATCAACAATTTGAATCAGTTAGTGTTTTTAAGGACCCAGACTTGCTTGGATCCTTTGGCCTTTTTAAGTTTGTTAACATATGCAGCAGAAGACTTCATATCATAATTTATGTTAACATTCTTAATATCAGTATTTATACATGCAGAAACAGATTTTGCTTTAACTAAAGAGGGTTTTAGTTTATAAAAATCATAATACAAACTGTGATACTCTTTACATGTATAAATAGAGTGCCAGACACTGCCACAATGAAAACAAGGATTCTGTGGTTTATATCTAGTTGTTCTATTCCTAAACTCTGATTTAGAAGGAACAACTTTTATCTCTTTATTATTCCTGCAAGAATTAGCAAGATTATTAGTGCTACCACAGTTTGAACAGGTCTTTTTAGGTGCATTCAGGAGGAGTCACATAATTTCTATTCTTATTAACACCTACATTTTCCTCTTGTCTTTCATGTGTAAGTCCTTCAGCTTTTGCTTAAGCTGTTTCTGACTCATTGAACCAATGTTTACTGAGTTTGTGTGAACTTGCTCACTCTTTTCAGTAGTTAAGTTTGATCTAGGTTATGAGTTAGTACCTTCCTCATGGATTAATTTAACATTATTAGCACTTGGATTAAACTTAATGGTCTTTTTTTGAACCTTTTTCAACTTGATCTTAATATCAGTTTTATTGGTTTTGTTTTCTCAGTTTCTTCTCCATTTTTCTTATCAAAGTTAGATCTAGCTGAATATCCTAATCCTGATCCACAACAACCATTTTCTAAGATTTTTTGGGTTGCTTTTCCTGAGTTAGTCCAAAGTTTAATGACTTCTCTTTCTTTAGCTAGCTCATTTTTTATATATGCATGTTTTTCTAACAATTTTTCTTTAACATAAACAGCATTATCTCTTTCTTTTTGAATTTTTAGCATGAAAAGAAACTCAGTTTGTAGGTAATCATTCCTTTTCTTTAACACAGAGTTTTCACTTTTAATTCTATTATTTTCTAAGGTTTGATCCCTAAAACTAACATGCAGAGACTTAAGAAATAATCTTAATTCATAGATATCATCAGTATCAAATGCAAGAGTAGACTGAGGTACCTTTAATTCAGCATTGTAGGTCTCAGCTTTAGCATTTTCCATGAGAGCGTAGTTGATCCCGTTATATGAGTCTGATGAATCATCCCAGTTTCTCTTCCTTGAGATTAAAGCTTGTTTCTTCTCAGCTCTGGGTTTTTCGCAGTCAACTACAAAGTGTCCAATTTCATCATAGTTGTAACTTCTCTCTTTTAACTTGTCAAGTTTTCCAGATCTTGATTCCTTCCCATCAGTATTTCTCCTGTTGTTCCTCTTATCAGAGTTTGAGGAACTGGAACCTTTTCTGGAAAATCTTCTCCCCTTCCTGGAGTTTTTGTAGACCATCTTCTTGAAGCTTTTAACCAGTAGGGCGGCCATTTGTTCCATATCTTCATTGTTGTTATGATCACTGTCAGTATCTGATTCAGTATCAGAATTTGAGTTATCATCAGAATTTGATGATTCGGTATCTGACTTAACAATCATGGCTTTCCCTTTGGAGTAGCTTTTCCTCCAAGCTTTCTCCTCTGGCTTCTCTTCAACTTTGAGTGCAACTGGTCTAGCTTTTGATCCTTTCCTCTTGCTTCTTTGCTCCATCTCTAGTTCATGGGTTTTCAAAATTCCGTAGATCTCATCAAGAGGAGTTTCATCAAGTTCATAGTTATCCCTTATTGATGTGACCTTATAGTCCCACTTTTCAGGGAAAGCAAGTAGGAACTTCAGGTTTGAGTCCTCCAAATCATATTCTTTGTCGATAAGGGATAAGTCATTCTATAACTTCTGAAATCTGTCATAGATTTCATTTAAGGACTCATTGTCCCTTGAGTCAAAGTGCTCATATTTTTGAGTAAGTACTATCCTCCTGTTCTTCTTGATAGCAGTTGTACCTTAATACTTTACTTCTAAAGCATCCCATATCTCTTTTGTTATCTTACATCCAATGACTTTATTGGACATAACACTATCAAGACTAATGTGCAGGATGTGTCTGACCTTGGCATCCTTCATGATAAATGAGATATCTTTAGGAGAGTAGTCATTCCTTTCTTTGTCTATCATCTTCTCTGGTTCTTCTGCAACCGAAACAGCTACCTTTATTGGTTTGTGAGGACCATCATAGATCTTGTTCAGATATTCAGGATTTGTGGCTTCGAAGCACATGACCATCCGGACTTTCCAGATTGGATATTTATGCACTTTCAGGATGGGCACCTTGATTGCTTCATACCTACTCATGTTGACGCTTATCTGTGATGTTGCTGGGGGTTGTAGATTCGGATCCAGATTCTGTGTTTCTTCTTCTCCTTTGTCTGACATGGTTGATTAATCTTCAGATCTTAAACTATTTGTACTTTAACAGCAAACTCTGACACCAATTGTTAGGCCCTTAATCAAATGTAGAGGGGGTGAATACAGTTAATATAATCAATTCGATAAAGCTTCAACAGAATCAACAGTTTTTATATTATTTGATTAAACTTATTACACATGTACTCTCTTGAAAGGATGAATAAATATCCTTGAGAGCTGCTAGGTTATGCGAAATAATATAATAATGTCGCAATGCTTATAGCATGAACCTAATACATGTTTTATATAGAGCACAACTACCAATGTATAAGGAATCATATTCTATTAGCAACAAAGAAACCTATACAATTGCTTCTGAGATAAAGTCATTCACTGACTTGAGTTCATGTTTCCTTTTCCTCCTTAAAGATCAACTGATGTGATAAATACTGATTTTATCATCCGTTGACATCATCATCTATTGATATTGTTATCCGTCGAATATCAATATCCGTCGATGTCATCATCATCCTTCGATGCAATCATCATCATCCGTCGATGTTTGTAATCATCCGTCGATGCTTGTAACTACCATACGTCGATGTTAGTAATCATCATCTGTCGATGCTTCTGATAGTTTTTGTTTGATATCATCAATTACTCATAACATAACGTAATTAAAAATAGACTAAGTTAATCAATTGTTCACGCATGTAGCTTTTTACTTGAGGTACCACCACGGGCTTTTACCCCTGGCTGAAGCTATGCTACGAACCTATCATGTAACCCTACATTTAAGCTTGCTTACTCACCATTTCTCGCAAAGACTATTTAAAATGACCTAAAACGTCTTAATAACACGCTTTAGATTAACCATAAGGTCCTACAACAACCTTACAATTTATTTAATATATTATATACATGCAAACATACTTATTGTATTAAACTAATCATATTAATCACTGGGCTTGTTTGGCGTAGTATTTATAAGTCACTTATGACTTATAAGTCGCTTATAACTTATAGACGAGTATTTCTCGATCAAACTTATAAGCTGAATTTATAACTTTTAAGTTATGTAACGCCCGCGAAAAATTTAGATAAGTAATTATCCTTATCGCAATTAAGAAAGTAAGTATATGAATTAAAATTATTAGTTATTATCTTATTTTCATTCAAATCGCAAGCGTGCGCGTCGATTAGTAAATAACACTTTTATTTATTAAGAACTACAGGAAATGTTATATCTAAAATAATGTTAGTTATTTATTTTCTATTAAATATATTTATTGGCAATGTGTATATATGAAAATCTAAAAGTGGGAATATTATTAATTAATACACAATATTCAGACATTATTTATATTTTACCCAATTACACTAATATTATTTTGAGACGAAATATTATTTTTATAAGTTGGTTCACTGCTATACATTTTGTTTATTAAAAATATTGTAAAGATGTCCGATCAATGCCTCAACTATTTCAGAAATTTATATTAAAATATTTGTGCCTTGACTAATATCGAATGTTTATGCTTTAGTGTGGCATTAAATGGATTCACCGTTGTTAAACATATGTTTTCATCGAAATAATATTTTATTATTATTATTGAAAAACTTTCGAATAAATATTATTTGGTTTTAATTATTATTATTTTATTCGAATAAATATTGTATTTATTCTATTCGAATTATTATTATTATTATTATTATTATTAAATATTTTAAATAATAATAATGATTAAAGAGAGCATTATCAAAAGCCATTATTTGTTTTGAATTTTTATTGAATTGATTAGAAAGGGAGTGGCTAATAAATATTAAGTTACTCATGAGGCTATACATTTATAAATATATTTTTATTTATTAAATAAACTAGATAAAGCTAGAAGCTTCTAATTGTTTTATTTTTATTAATTAACCATAGTTAGAAGACTAGTTAACTTGTTTTACCCCTATATAATCCCTAAGTTCATCCCCAATTTACTCCACTAAGTTTCATAAACATAAAAATTTATGAGATTATTAAGAGAGAAGAATCAAATTAGAGTGATAATGAACAACTAGAGAATTTGGGTATAAAAAATTACCAAAGTGCAATTGGTTCTTGAAGGAAGATTTATTAGGTGGATTAAAATAAGATCAAGGAAGCATATTCGATCATCATCTTTATTTTAAGGTAATGATCTTTTAGATCATTTCTCAATTAGTTAAATATATAAGCTTCTTGGATGTTTATGCTAGTTTTCAATTGTGAATGATTTTTGGTGATTATTTAGTAGTTCATAATTAATGCGATACGATTACTATATAGGTTACTACTTAAATCGATTAGTTACGATATAAATGATCGTTATTATTAGTAAATAATAATGAAATTTTCTGTTGGGTTGTGCCATTTTATTGGGGCACAAAATTGGGTTGACCCAACACACAAAAAAAGAATAAATTAGGGTTAGAGTTAAATTTGGGGTTTTGAATGATTGTTTGATTTTTGAAGAAATTGATTATGTGAAATTGATTAGGAGGGGGAGAAATAGATATTAGAAGTTAATTTTTGTGATTGGTGGCCAAGGGGGGAGGAACCACCGCAACAGAGGCGGTGGTGGTGGCGGTTATTACCGAAAAGGGAGGGGGAGTGTGTTCTCGGGTGTGTGTGTGTGTTTTTGTGTGTGTTGATGTGTGTGTTCGTGTGTGTGTGTATTCGCGTGTGTTTGTGAGTGTGTTCGTGTGTGTGGTGTGTGTTTTGGTAGCCGGAAACGGCGAAGCCACCACAGATGGTGGTGATGGCGGCGTGGCGAGTAGAGAGAGAGAGGAGCAGGAGAGGGAGAAAGAGATAGAGGAAGAGAAAGAGAAGGAGAGGAGAAGATACGGAAGTGGCCGGATTTTTGGCCGGAAATCTAGTTAAGATTCGAGTTTTGAAAAATGGATTGGACAGAATTATAGATCGGGGGATGGATAACAAGAATCGAGTTAAAAATTGAGTTTTGGAGGTCGCCAGATTTTGGCTGGACCACCTCCGGCCGACGGCAGTCGCTGGCAACCTCCATGGTTACTAGTGACGTGAGCAGAGTGAAGAAGAAGAGGGGTGAGGGGGGCAAAGCAGTCTTTTATTAATTAATTAATGGTTTTGTTAAAACAAAAAGAAAAATGGGATCAAATGTTAAAGTGAGGGGAGGCAATAAATGGTAACTAGGTAATTTGTTTTTAGGGAAAATGAATTTTTTCGTCACCCAACGTATTGTGTTTTTAGGAACTTATCATTTACCTATTATTTTTTTTCTTTTACTCACTAATGTTAGGTTCGTATTTGTTTTAGTCACTAACGTTAGGTTCGGATTTGATTGTTAACATTATGTCAATTTTTGGTAGCATTATTAAAATATAGTGGTAATCTGTAATATTTTAATGATTTGATATATGTCTATATCTTTATATATAGTACTCCATATGTCCCCAAGACGTTTACCTTGGTGATGAGAGTTTGACAAGCATTTTAAGGCTCCTAAAAGATGTAGTTTCATGAATTATTTTTAATTTTTTTTCTTCTAAATAATAATTAAACGTTTAAATTTTTATATACAAAAAAAAATCTTAAAAATAAGTTATAAAACTATGTTTGTAAGATAAATATCTTGTGAGAGTTGTTTGATTTAATACCAAATTCATATTATTACAATATTATTATATTTTTGTGTTTATATATATATACATATTTGTTTCACAATTGTATTAGAATAGATGGTTTTATAGTTTTGATTTTGGGTCGGTAAAAGTTGCATGAAGGAGTTGTGATTGGTGATTTCATTGGGTTTTTGAAAGTGTCGTTTGGTAAAATATTGATATGTAATTTTTATTTTTTATAAGTACTTTATGATCAGTTTGCTAATTTGATTATATTAAATTTTTTATTTTTTTATTTCCCAATAATTTTAGTACGGATTGCGATGCCTCTTCCTAATAATTTTGGTTTTGAGCTTAAGTCCCCACCTAAAAAGTAACAGACGTATATGAACTGATTTTATGCGTATATTTACAATGTATATACATTTGTTCTGACCAGATGTTTAAAACAATAATATGCGTCCTTCCTATAACATACGTATATAATTCAGACATTATACGACTCCTACGTATGCATCTAGCAAACTCAGACACATTTAAGCTTTCTTATAAGACACATATGACACTTTTTGTACTAGTTACCACTATATTTTAATAATGCTATTTGAAAATTGACAAAATACTAATAATAAAATCTGAACCTAACGTTGGTGACTAAAAAAAATCCGAACCTAATATTAGTGAGTAAAACAAAAACAATTATAGTTGAGTGGTAAGTTTCTAAACACACAATAAGTTGGGTGACGAAAAATTCATTTTCCCTTGTTTTTATGAATAATGGTAAGAAAAGAAAGTGGATTACTAGGAAAAAAATTAATTGAATATTTGTTTATAAATGATCAAATAATTAAATTGTAAAGTAAAATTTACGAACGTTATTATATATCAGAAAAATATTACATGGTGGATGATCGTTTTAATAGATGAGAGTAGTTGCTTATAACGAAAAGGTGATGTTACTTTTCTGAATCGTACACTAGCTAAATAATATTTTAGGCGTGCGGCGTAGTATCATATTAAATCGGATATTATATTTATAAATAAATAACATGATATAATTTGGGATATTGTCTGTACTTAAAAAGAAAAAGAGAAAATGTTTTATTCAAATATAATTTGAGGACAAGTAATATTAGAGTATTGATTAACTGAGTTACTCACGAGAGCCAAATTAATTCTCCGTTAATAAATATTTTGATTGGAGATTATTTTTTTAGAAAATAGTTATATTAAAATATTTTGGCGTGATTATTATTTTAGTAATTCCCGAGGTGGAATTAAATAAACTGAGAATGTGAAATCTCGCTGCTAGTGCGGTAAATACCGAAAATCAGGCAAGTTTTCTCTGCTCCCTTCCTATTTTTGACTTATATATTTTGCTAATTGAAGATGAATTTTCTGGTTTTAAATTTTGGGAGATTTCATTGGTGATTATTTTCTTCAGAATTTTCCTAATTTAGACCCTTTGTTGAATCCCTTAAATTATAATAAATTAATGATTCGTATTTACTTTCCTGACTGCTCCTATCATTCAGGGCAGTTAACTCAGTTCCTCTCAGACGAATATAAATTTCTATGTTCATTTAAATCATCCTTGAACTTATGCCGATTCATTTGTCAGATCGATTAATTAATTTCTTTTAAAATTGAATTTATCCATTATCAATTCATTGAACCCTTATAAAATTCATAATTGATACATTGATTATTAGTCTTTCTTTTTATTCTTACATAGACACATTCAAGTCTATTTATATTCTGGATACATTCGATATTTTCATCTAACATGATTATTCTCATTAATCGAGATAATCCCTATGCTTGAAATCTGTCGATATATCGTTCATATCGATGCTGGATTAATATCATTACTAACAAAAGACCGGTTTATTGTTCGAACCAAAACATGTGATGTGATTTTGAAACATTGTCATGTGATGTGAAATTGAGAATTGAATCGGGATGTGTACATCTATACTGGTCAGCATGGAATTTAAACCACGGTATTTATTGTGACAGTCCGATATGTGGACATGTTATTCGGCTCCAGTGCAGCCGATGGTTAAGACGTTAACCCTTCTTTTATGCTATCAAGTGTGTGTTAGGCATTCTTACGATGAGCCGTGATCGGGTGAGCGTAAGATTCGTAGGAGGACGATACACTGTGATAGTTGATCGCATCATTGATGTACCGGGGATGGAAAACGACCATTTAATCTTGAATCAAGTGGCATCGTGCCAGATGAATATTCTTTTTGGCATTTAAAATATTGTTGCTCTTGGCACCTATTTTCATTATTTTAATCTGATAGTCATTCATACTTGTTGAGCACTCGGTTGCTCACTCTTACTATTCTTGTATTTCGCCAAAACAGTGAAGAATGAGGTTGACAGACCATCTGATCAGTCAAGGCAAAGAAAGGGAAAGAAATATGTTCATGGTGACAACATCTAGAGAATTGCGATATAATTAAATTCTTAATAAAGTAAAGCTACTATCCAGAGTTGTAGTAAGTTTCTATGGCACATGTAATAAACAGGTTGTGAGAGAGACTCGGTCCCGATATCTGTGGAGTGGTGTCCACAATATATGATATATTTGGCTATGGTTTGTAATAATAATACAGGTGTGCGACGCTTGATATCGTGGCGACCCGAATTTACGAAAAGGTGGATTTGTGGGCGTCACAAGCTGATAAGTTGAATGTTAGTAACGACATACATTTTCTCAACCTATATTGATATTTCGCTTTTTAATTAATTTTAATTTTAAAATATATATTTTTAAATGTTAATCTAATTTAAAATTCATGAATTATGATAATTATATTTAAAAAAATATTGTATTTCCCTAAAATAAAAAAATATGACTTATTATATGTAAAATTATTCAAATATTAATATAACTTGTAATATCCGGAATTTTCGCGAATAATATTATATTTGTAAAATATGAATTATTTGATTTTGTGCAACATATGTGAACTAGAGAATAAAGAGTTGTATAAATAATTTCAATTTGATAATATAATAAGGGGCATATGATAGGTAAATGGTTATGAGACGAGTATATGCATTAATACGTACATGGCTCGTGACTATCAATTTATTTGGAAAATGGAAATATAGAAAAAGTGGAAATATCTGTGATATTATGATTAATATGTGTTATGTAGGTATTTAAATATGTTGAAATAAGAATCAGGTCATTATTTGGATCCCTATTCGATTAATAAAAACAAAAGGTGGTTATAATCAAGATTAAATAGTAAAATTGATAAATTATGAGATTTTTTTTTATTTAACTATATGATTACATACTATATGTTATATGACTTGCATGTGTTGGATCTTATGGTCAATGTGATTTAAAATATTTTTAAATGATTTATTTAGCGAAAATAAGGATTATTTGACGTTTAAACATTTATATTACATTATCATAAAATGATTTAATAGTGAAATTTATTTTACTATCTCTAAAATAGTCCTAGAGACTTTTTAAAAATGATAGTTGAATTTATTTTGGGGTTTGAGTGTTTCAAAATGATTTCGTGAGCCTTATTTTTATTTTCGAGTTTTGTCTTACAAAATTCGTATAAAATAAATCGTTTCTCAAAAATTATTTTAGAAATACGGGTAGAAAGCTACTTTTGTGTTTCATATTTTAAAAATAAATTCTGTAGTATTTTCAGATTTTACAAAACAGCTTTGTCATATTTAAATTCATTTTAAGTCATTTTACCTAATAGAAAGTGCAAATAAAAAACAGATTTGTGATTAGCTATTTACTAAACTACTATGCCCCCTTTCCTCTAAAACCAACATAGTTCTTTTCCTCTTCTTTGGTAGAACACTCCTGGCTTCTCTTTTGTCTCTCTCTCTCTCTCGTCATTTTCTCTCCTGTTCTTCCGACCAAATCGCAGTCGGAGACCAGATTCTTGCTCCTTTTTGTTTCCTAAACTCTGTGGTGTGCTTGCATGAGTAGTTGATTCAAATTTTTATTGAATCCATTTCGAATAGGTTCGAATTTTTACTAAAAAAGCCTCGATTTTAATGTTATACTATGATTATGATATCAGTTTTATTTATAGTTTTAATTGGATGAAAACGGGATGGAAACCCTTGTTAGGTACCATCGTTCTACTCCATCACGGGCAGTGAACTCCGGTGAGCCGGTGGAGTGGACTATGATGATCGTGAGTTCGATTTAATCATTCTTAGCTACTTTAATTTGTAATTAGTGGTTGCATGTTGTATTAACGTGAACTCTCGATTTTATGAATCGAATTCTTGAATTTTTAGTTTAGATTTGGTATAATTCGATGCATATTTCTTGGTTATATTGTTAATTATTGAGGGTGTTGGTGTGTTGGAAAGTTTCTAAAATTCAGATATTATAAATTTTGATGTATAGACTGTTTAGTTCAGTTTTAAAGGTTTTGGTTCGTTTTAAGTATAAAACCAATTATGTGAATATGCTTGTGGTAATCTTGATTATTGTGTTGTACATTTGACCTATCTTGATAAGTTGTTGTTTGGTATAATTGTATGTGTATCGTTGAAGCATAGTTCCAGAGTTTATGAGTTTGATGTAACTTTTCTTGTGATGGTAGATAAAAGGAATCGAATATAAAGGAATAGTTCATGTCAAAATTTTGATAGAATCCTTAAGAGAATATTTGTGTTCCTGTGGAAGTTTGATATTATAAGTCGAGTTATAAAGGTTTGGTTATGGTTGTCGGAAGATTTGTACATGTTAATATCTATATATAGTATGTACAACTTATAAATAATATGTTAATTTTGTTTCAATGTCGAGTTACAATTAACATTAAATTTATACAACAATAAAAGTGTTGTCAGAATTCCTATAAAGTATACAGTTTAAAAAAAAAGAATGACTTGTCTACTTTATATAAGTTCTGTTATATAAGTTGCAATAAGGTGAAATATGTTGCTAAAGAAAGTCAAATGTTATTTTGTGTTACGTGGTACCTGCAATGTGATTGCGTTTACCTGTTTAGATATTAGAATAAAGTTTAGATATTAGAATAAAGACTTAATTCATGACCTCAGTCATAATATTTTTGCACAAAAATGGTTGAGATATAATAATAAGCACCCGCATGACTCACGTATAATTTTTTTGCCACTCGATTACTTTCCGTTAGTTTTAATTAACGGACGTTAAATATTCAGGGGTAAACTTGGAAAAAAAGTTATAATGAGTTGTATCTATATATTATTATGTCATACAAATGTAAACATAAACACCAGATAATAAAATTGTATCCATAATTATGAAATTCAACTGAGTTGATCAGAAATCATGGCATAATCGAGTGTCACACAAATTTTCGAAGTTTTTGATTCCTTATTGCCTTGCCTAGCTTCTTTCGGTGATGGTGATGATATGACGCCAATTAATTTTGAGTACTAAACTGATCCTTTTTAGGAGATTAATATGTCAAATACTAGCGTGAAGGAGTTCAACTGAGCGAATTTTGAGTATTAAGCTGATCCTTTTTAGGAGACTAATATGTCATATACAAGTGAGAAGGAGATTAAAGGTTCAACAACTTCTGCCTCTCCCTCCGGGGCAAATGCCATGCAGATGCTAAGTTCGTGAACTACCTCCTCGTAGTCCCCGGTGCTCATGATTATTAACACCGGATGTAATGGAAAAACACAGAGCAGATTATAATATATCAAAAAACTTTACCTATCAAAATGCAACATCATGTCGTGGTCTCTCCTTAAAGCCCAATTATATGTCTACAGGATAAGCAATTTCTCTGAAGTCATGATAGCCAGCCTAGGGAAAGAATGGAGCATTGCATGCATAATGTTATTTTAATGCACAAAAATTTACACATCTGATGTTTATACAATCGTGGACACTTGTTAGATTTCTAATTAAGCTGAACATTATTACATTATAGCTTAATTACAAAGTAATATAGAACTGAATGCTTCACACTTACTGGTCAAAAAACATAAAACGAAATATATACATAGTTTAGTAAAAAACAAGAGACTCAACTGAAACTTCTTTATGTATGGGTTAGTCACAAAGTTATACAGACTCCCTTCTTTGTATGTTTTAATCTCTGAAAGTAAACTACCAAATTCCTTTCATTTGTGTATATTAGTATAGATACATAAAACAATTGTATTAGTTATCATGGTCATGCACATGAACAAAGAAAGAGTGCATGCACATATGATTCATTATAATCTACCACAAAATCCCAAGCAAAAACACATAGCTGAGGAAGTACACATTAGATATGGACTTATATTTAGCTGTCTAACAGATTTATTTGTTATATTTATATTGATAGTGCAGTAAATTGATCCTTTGGTTAAAATTCTTGGTTTGCAAGAACAAGGTGCACCTGTTGAAGGGACAATTCAGTGGGGACTATTGTTTGTTCTACTATACACATTAGGTACTGTGGGTCTTCCAATCTGGTTCACAAAAGTAGATGTGTTTACCATCAACGATCATATCAAATCTGATGACTTAGAAGTCATGCTTCGAGAATGTTTTGCTCAGTTAAGAAACTAAAAACTACTGAAATGATTTTAAGGGTCCAACTCTGGCAAACTCCTCGGCGTTCATCCTTAACTGCAACTTTTTTCCCAAATTTACCCCTGAATATTTAACGTCTGTTAATAAAAACTAACGTAATACAGTCGAGTGGTAAAAAAATTATACATGAGTCATGCGGGTGATTATTATTATATCCTAGCCATTTTTGTGCAAAAATATTATAATTGAGGCCATCTTCCTGCAATTAAGTCTAGAATAAAGGTCTCAATTAAATTGGAATCCTGAAGTTACTGGAATGTATGGTGCTACATGTTCTATTTTAACAGATGTAGTTGCTTAAAGGACAACTTTTGCTCAACGATGTCATGCTTTAAGTGCGATTAAAATGTTAATGTCTTATTATTCATTTTACATGTTGTAAAAAAGATAATGGCTAATACTGATCTATATTGTTGAGCATTACAACATAAGTCACAGGATATTTTAAATGCTATGCATTTGATTTCCACTACAAAAGTGTTGATCCAGAAATTGAGAAATAGTGGTTCGGAGATTCTTTTAGAGAATGTAAAATCATTTTGTAAGCGATATACTATCTTGATTCCAGACATGGATGCTTCTTATTTTGATATGCTTAAATCTCTTCGCCCACAAGAAAAAATAAAAGAAAATGGTGACAACAGAAAATTATTACCGAGTCGAAATCTTTACAGCTGTCACATATTAATAACTGCATGAGTTAAACAGTAGGTTTAGTGAGCAAACGAGGAGCTTTTCATTTTAGGTTCGTCTTTAAATCTTTGGGATTGTTACAGATCTTTCAATGTAGAGAACATTTGCAAATTAGCTGAAAAATTTTATCCAGAGGATTTTTTGAAAAATGAGAAGATCCATTTAAGGTGTGAACTACAATATTATGGGTTATATGTTCATGTTCATGTTCATATAGATTTAAAAATTATATCTTGATGATTTATGCCACGGATTGGTAATTAATGGGGAAATTAACATGTATTTATTGGTTGATAGACTATTCTGCCTTATCTTGACTCTTCCCTCATTTATGATAATATTTGAATGAGTTTTTTTGGCTACGGAAATTGTGAAAACAAGTTTTCGAAGTCGAATGGAAGATGATTTTTTCAAGAATTAGTTTTTAGTGTAAATCGAAAAAAGAGAATGTGAAGACCATTTATTTTGATGAGATCATTGACTCGTTTTATTTTAATCAGAAAGGTGAGCATATCTTAAATAAATTGATATATTTTCTACTTTTATTCATTTTGGTCCCCCTATATTAGATTTCTAGTTCCGCCCCTAGGGATGATCATCAAAATGCAAAAATACCCGCACATATAATGTGATTTTTAATTTTTGTGCTACGATTGCGGTTTATAATTTTGAGAAACTAGATGTTGCAGTTTTATTATTCTGAAATACGGTTCAAATTGTACCACAATATTTAATTATAAATATTATTATATATTTATTTATATTATTGCGGTATAGTCAACTATCTAGCTTTAGTTTGATAGATTAGTTTTAAAACCTAAGGGCTAAAAGCACCGGTTATGTGTGTTTGTGATTGTTCCCCTAATTTTTTTTCCTGAATCGTCTATTGTCTTAAATCAAGACACTATGTTCGTAGCTATGAGCAAAATCCTCCCCTGTTAATGACGAGATTACGTTGGCTATATTGACGATTTTGTGTTATATTTTTTGGAAGATTGATTTAATTTAAGTTTTGTAAAAATTGAAAAAAATTTAATATTAAAAAATTGAATAAAAACAAGTATAATTCACAATTTTTAACATTTTAGGTCTCAACGCTCCCTTTTGAATTTTAAAAATATTAAAAATAAATTTTTTAATATTTTTGAAACCCAATAAAATGATATAAAAATATAAAAAATATTATTTACAAATGAATGAAAATGTATTTTTAAATTGTGTTTTATTGTTAAAACATAACATTAAGTATTGTTTAGAATCTCAAAATGTTACATAAAAGTTCTGTAATAAATTTAAAAAGAAAAAAAAGAATGTGTTAGAAAATGCGGCACAGATGTGGTTTTCTTAAAAACCAAAACCTGATTTCAAGTTAGGTCTTAAAATGAAATTTGAGAGCATATCTTGAGAAAATGATATTGAGAGTTATTTATCTCAAAATATTAATATTGGGGACATTTTTTTCTAGTGGACCACTATATTCATATTAATTAAACCGATAATATCATTCAAAATTAGCAAGGCACAAATAACATCTAAAAACATCTAAAAAGATGTATGGATATATATCAAACTTAAAAAATAAAAAAAATAATAAGAATGATATATTAATAATCGAATTGTGTTGAATTGAATTGGGTTAAAAATATTTGTTACATATATCCAATCCATTTATATTCGGATCGAGTTAGTAACAGATCATCATTTATTTCTTTTATATTGGATTGAGTCGGATTAAAAAAGGGTTAGATTGAAGGGAGTTAATCGGTTTATACAAAGCAATTTCCCGGACCCAATCCAAAGAATGACAGTAATGGATATAACGATGACGTGGCGATGAAGAGGGCCATAGGATGTACGAGGCACGTGCAATCACACATTCACAGACAACCACGTAAACGTACTTGTTAAATTCAACTTACTACTAACTTTTGGCATCTTGTCCTTTGTTTCAATTTTCCCATTCCCTCACTGTCTCCCTCCCAAGCAAAGCACAACACTATTCTAACAACAATTCTCCTACATATTCAGATTACACATATCTAATTTAGATCTGAAGCTTTCTTAATTCGGTATGTTTTAACATCAATTATGTCTATTTTTTTTGTTTATATTTGTTTTTGTCTATATTCGATGTTCATTAAATCTATGTACTGCTGAAAGAGAGAGAGAGAGAGAGAGAGGGAGAGAGGGAGGGAGGGATAGAGAGATAGATAGACAGGGGGAGGTGTGTGAGAGAGAAACAGAGAGAGAGAGAGAGAGATTATAGATAGATTGATTGATAGACAGAGGGGGTAGAGAGAGAGAGAGAGAGCCTTCTGTGACCTGAACGTGTTGTTGCACTTTGATAATTTGAAATTTGTGATTTGTTGTAGCTTGGAAGCAATTAATATGTTTATCATCAGATATTAGATTCCAATTATAAACATTCAGTTGGGATGTAGGTTCAAATGCATCTGCAACGGCTTTAATCAAGTATTTCCTGCACTCTTTTGAATCAAGTAGGTTCAAGTGCCTTGTTATTGCTCCTTTTCTTATGTAAGCTTTGCAGGTTTGAAAGTTCAACCAGCTCCTTTGATCTTTCGGCTGTACAAATTTCAAATTGTAAGAGGTTAAATAATTTGGAGTTACCTTCTTCTAGTGCTGTTAAGATAAATTCTTGCTCAGGCCAAAACTCCTGGCTAGATCCTGATTCTTCATCATATACAGGTTCTTTAGCATAGACAGATTGACAATTACAAATAGTTTCAACTGCCAACAGTTGCTCCCAGTCCTGTAAAGATTCCTCGTCTCCAGCTTCTTCAACCACCTGACTGTCACTAAACTTGCTAGCATTTTCCTTCCTTCCATTCTGCCAAACAAAAGGATTTGCAGATCCTTCCTCAAGCTCCTGAACCTCCATATGCAAAATTTCTACCATCATTTTCCTGGCTACTTCTATTGTAGCCTCTAGCTTCTGTAATTTCTTACTTGTTTTATCTTTATATTCAGCTAATAGCTGCTGTACCATACACACAGCTTCATCAAACGCCTTATTCTCTGCTGTTCTTATCAATGTCTCCATCTCTGGCATTCTCAACACTAGTAATAGTCACAACACTATCTCAAACTACCACACTTGTTCTCCAGATCAGTCTCAATGCTTCAGCAGTTCAGTAACTTTACTATCCACACAACACTAATTCTCCTTGCAATTTCAACTTCAGTTACTCTTTCAAACTAAATTTTTTACAAACACTTGGTGTGAACAATCACTGAACACAAAACTTCACAACAGTTTGCTGATCTTGAATCCAATAACTCTCCTAGTACTACAAGTACTCCACAGATCAATCAAATCCTCAATCTCACTTACTTACCACAACCAGCAATGTTCATCAATCACACCAGACCACAATTGACACACAACAATACTACAATTTTAATCTCAGTAATAAACTTGAGTACCTTTACTTCTAGATACTAAATCAATACACATTCACTTCTCTTAGGCAATTACTCAAACAACTGTTACACACTTCAAAACTGCATATCACTCCTCAATTCTAACAGTAGTTCAGTTCACTCAGGAGAAATATCAAACACCTCCAGTGCACTACTTAGTTTTGCATAAAATTACACCAGTACTTGCACAACAGCAGTACACAATCACAACACCGCCGAAGTACACCAATACACCATAGATAACACAACAATTCACCTTCTCAACACTTAACAACCAGTATAAGCACCAACAGACTATGCGAATTACTAACAACACGAAACAGAACTTAACCTAATATTTTTGTACTTTTCTTCAATAACAGCTACTAACACTAATTGAGTCTAAATGCAACTGAATAAGCAGTGACAACACAATCAGCCTCTTATTTCAACAGATTAAGAACACATCTGAGAACAGAGATTGAAAGAAAGCACCTGAGATGAGAAATACTAAAGTTCTGATCTTTTAACTTTGATTGAGTCAGAAAATGCAGAGAGAGAGACAGAATCAGATAGAAACTTGAAGAAGGAGATAGATTTCTAGAGAGAGAAGAGAGAGACTTGTGGAACAAGTTCCATTTTCATACATTCATATTGCATAATCTCCATTACAAGACTCTATCAAATATATTTATAAACTCAACTTCCTGTAACTAATTCTTTAAATGGAAAAGGCACAACTACCCTTACTAATACACTCTTATTACTACTTATATAATACTGAGGCAGAGCTATTCCTAAGAGAATCTTAGTAGTTTTTTTAAGGTTTTTTATTTAAAGTTTGAACCGAGCCTCCCTATGTTTGAATGGAGTTCAGTTATAGTGAGAATATTTCGTAAAATAATTACAAACAGCTCTGTTAAAGGATAGGAAAATAGTTAACCAGCCTAACATAATTAGGGACCATGGAAGTTTAATGGGAATGATTTGAAAACTCATAATTTGGAATGATTTACTCATCTTCTCAATGGAATGTCTCCAGCATATGTAGTACTACTATTTTCCCTAGATCCATTGGACAATAGGGCTCAAAAGAAACCACTTGTGAGTCTCAAAGAAGGATATGATACTGTTTAGTAAATGTATAAGCTAATCATTTTTAGTCTTATAATCTAGCTATTAAAATTTTCAATCAAGCAACAGTTTATGTATTGGCTTAAGACCAAAGATGATGAAACGTGAGATGAACACAAGTCTCCTTCTTTCAGATCTCAGACAAGGGAGATGCATTTTAAACAATGTATACATAATTATATGTTATTATTTTTCTTATGGAAAATCTGGAAGTGGCGAAAATGGTTGTTGTCATGAGAGATAATGATAAGGTCAATGAAACAATTCAACATTCACTTCCAGTTATGTACGAAAAAAAATGTGTTATTTGAAATCTGTAAACTGGATTTTTGAGGGATTAGTTCTGTAAACTGATGACATTTACTCAAGTATCATCAAAATTTCGAAATAGTGTACAAGTTCTTGCACAGTGGTTTTTGTATTGCCAAACTATCTAATGTTGATATAATTGCAGGCAACCTTACCTTCTAAATAATGCAAAAATAAGCCTAGTGTTTACTTTAGCATAAGGAAGATAACTTTGGTATGACTAAAATTTCAAATTTGCATGTAATTGCATACTTGGGATGGAAACATAAAGTGCTTAGGTATCTTTATATGACATATGTTTTCTTCATAATAGGTTGTTGAAGGAATTCAATCACTGCCATAAACGTGAAAAGAAATCCTGTGCAACATACATACATATTATATGTTAAAGGTAAGTGACAAGAAAGAAGCGTTACAATGGCAACAGATACTGATCATCGTGCATATTACAGCCACTTGAGACATCCATCTGGCTTTAGTTCAGAGCCCCAGTACGAGATTCAGGTACACAATTCCAGCCCCTGATTACCATTTATTTTACTCTGCTGTTGATGTAGAATGAAATTCAAATGATGAGGTCGTTAATGGAACAACCTCAAAATAATTACATCCTATTACAATACAGTTTTCCTAAACGTTTACTATATATTACATCCTATTGTTGATTTGTTGGTACAAAATAAGAACATTTACTCTTAAGATTTTAATAATAAATTTGTTTGATAAATTAATTGTCGGTTATTCAATATAATAAAAAACTTGTAGTTACAAGTGATAAATACTCTATTTAAAATTGTTAAAGTAATATAATTATAGTAGTTTACATTTGAAAATTTAAATTTTACTTTATGGCGGAATAAATTATTTATACTGATATTGTGTACTTTATTATTTAGATAATGTTTGTGAGATGCTAAAATTCTTACAGAAAAAAGTTAGTACTATAAAAGTACAAGCAGTGTTTTTAAAAAATTAGAAAATATTGATCGAGGATAAGCATCACCTATGATGCTCAAACTCGGGGTACTGAGTGTCGGAATGAATTGAATCTTACCGTCGGTTTTGGAAGTTCTGATAAATGGTGGTATGGGTTTTGGAAAACTCTGTTAATAGTGGTACGGGGGACCTTTTTATTTATTGACACTTGTAGATTTACACATCATAATTTATTTATAAGCAAGTATAATAAATGAAATTTCATAGCAAAATTTAAGAATAAAACCCAGAAAACACGTGGTTATGTGAAAGACTGTGCAAATTAGCGTCTTCTCCTCCTCGTCTACTTCCTCAGTTCTTCTTCTCTTTCCTTGTTGCATCCTGAGTTCATCTTGTATGTAGTTCAATTGGTCAAAGTGTACATATATTAGTCAAGTCAAAGGAGGTGAACCCTAAATTGGCAAAAGGGTCAAAGTCTCTTTTTTTTCTTGCAAGAAAATCTAACACTTTTGCTTGTTATATTTCGTTTTCTACAGAAAGAAGAAAAACTACCAACTGTGAATAATACAAGAATTCTAAATCTTAGACAATCAGATTAACGGACATATTAATTAAACTCTTTTGACCTAAACAGGATGTGTCTATCTCCGAACTTGTAAATCATGGTTCAATATCTTTCGGAAGATTTGCTGTAGAAACGCTTGAATGGGAAAAACGGTCAGTTTTTTCCCACGACAGATATCAGGAGGAGTTGGAGAAGTTTAAAGCCCCTGGAATAGTTGCACAGAAGAAGGCCTACTTCGAAGAATATTATCGAAAAATTAGAGCTGCAAAGAAATTGCAATCAGAGGAGCAAGTAATCATCCAGTCAAATCCATGTGAAGACAAAGTTTCCTGTACTTCTCAGGTGCAGAATTGTACTGAGATTTGCAACTCAAATGAGGAAATGAGGTCAGATGGTACTTCTCAAATTAAAATTTCAGTGGAGAAAAAGAGCGCACATCAAGACATAATAGCAGAATCTAACAAGGGTAAGTCATTAGTTACTGGGACACAGAAACATGACTATGAAAGCGGTGTCATAAAGAGTGTGCAGAAAAGTAGCAATACCTTGGATTTAGCAGGACGTGAATGCGTAGAGAAGGCCGCCAAGATTCCTGCCTCATCAGCAAAAACGTATTATAAATCCTCCCTCCCCAATAGAGTTGTCTCAGTTAGCCTAAACCTAAATGCAAACAAGCTGAAAGCTCGTGCTCAGCCTTCTGAATTCAAGGTAGCAATCAGACACCTTAATATCTTATTTACAGATACCCCTAAAAAAATTATTTAGTGATTAAATAACAGCAATACATGATTTGCCGGGGTTCTGTTTGCAGCCAACTGCTTTTTCAGTTGTTTAATGAAGTAGGATATTCTCTTAGATTTTTTTCTTAACAGCTGGAGGTAGTAACAAAATTTGACCTTTGTTACAATGCTATATATTTTGGTTCACTACCAAATCTATCAACTTGAAAAAATCCTTGATTTATCTATCTTTGATAATCAAGTTCTAGTGAAAGCTGGCAACTTTGAAGAGAACTAATACATGATACAGTTTGTGACATCTTTTCTGTTTATTGTTGCCGGGATTGTCATAGCTCTGAAATGCACTGCATTCGTTGTTTCTGCTGTAGGCATCTGCCATTGTATTTTTTTTTATTTGTGTCATCTGTATTCTTCCTGTGATTTTATCTAGTTTTGTACTGAGTATATATATAATATTTTTGAGGTACTAAGTACGCAATTTTTATATGAATACTCAAGGGGACTGTTCCTCTAGCTAAAGAGGAGAAAATGGTAAACAACAGAACAAGGAGAGATGCAGCTAAGCGACCTGATAAAGGAAAAGTGTTAAGTGGTGATAATGGAAGTGGAAGTGGAAGTAGGAGGTCAGTTACGGGTGAAAAGGCTACTAATATGCTACAAATAAATGTGAAGTGTAGGAACATAGCTGTACATAAAAATCCGACTAGACTTCAGTCCAGCACTAAAGTATCACAACCTGAAGTGTCAAGACACATTCCAGCTACTTGTTCAAATACTAAAGCTAACTTGGATAAAGCAAATCTAAATTTTGGCCTTAAGAGCAAGGTAAGATAGAGCTACCCATCTTCTTTTAGCAAGCAGCAACTTTGTTTGCAAGATTGTGATATCTGGTTTTGTGTATGTGTAGACTACTTCAAGGCATGCAGATGTGACGAATAGAGTGAATAATCTCTCTGTGGAAAGGTTTGTTTATCAAAGATTTTAACCTTTAGTTATTTACAAAATATTCTTTCTAACAAATCATTCACAATTTTATTAGGCCCTCTGCTGGAATTCCTAAGAAAACTTTGCAGTCAAGCAGCAGGTACATGACGCAAAGAAGTGGACAATCTGAGAACCAGAAACCAAAAATCATGTAATACAGATTGGACCCTGGCATTCCAATTTTTTTTTCTTGATAGTTAACATTGATGAATTCACTAACTTGTCACTCCATCAAGTTTATTGACTTCTGTGATTAGTTTTTTTCAGCAATCAACTACTACGTACCTTTCTTTGTGTATTTAATACTTTTCTTTTCTATATCTTTTTTCCTGTTAACTCAGATCTGTAAACTGTCAGAAAGAAACAAATCCGAATATCAGAATAGGAACACAGATAAAGGTACACTCTCTTTAATCCATTTACGGCACAGGTTGTTTATTCTTAGAAAAGCATTATGATGTGTACTATTACTTGCTTGTCTTTATTAATGGAAATGATCAAAAGGGTTTGTCATGTAGTTTTTCATCAGAAAATTACTCTGTGAAAGTTTAATGATCTTGAAAGATTAAGCCAGTCTAAGTGTACCCTTGAAATACTTAAAAAATTTAAACTAGGCACCAGAGTATACCAAACTGATATTCTCAGAATACACAATGCTTGTAAAAGATGCAATGTGCAATTTATCATATTGCTGAGGTGATTTCTAATTATCATTTTGCACCTTACTTCTTACACCTGTGTTTTGCAAAACATCTAAGATTAGATACCCTTGAGCAGTTAAGCACTTTATAATGTGTCTGCTTCTTCTAAACCACCTGAATACTATATAGGAAATGGAACTATTTTTTGACCTAGGGTTGTTGTGAAGGTAATGTCTTGGAAAAACATTCTTGGGTTTTACTTGTAACACAATACAGTTAAGAGCATCATGATAATGTGGTCAGAGAATTAACATGTTCAAAAAGCTGCTGTAGTAGAACAGAGAGAGAGTAAGTTCTGTATTGGGTGTGTATAACTTATTTAATGCTATTGGTGCAAAGGTGTGAAACTTTCCACCATGATGGCTTGGTTTAGTGTTGAAACAGGCTCTGGGATTCAATGTTTCTATTTTAGGAAAAGTGAGAATCTTTCAGGCATTGTAGCAGGATAATAAGAGATATACCTAACATTATGATATTTTTGTTTTCATAATGCAAATATGATTTCTGTGTATACATATATATATGTTGATGTAATATTTTTCTATGCATGTTTATATTAAATCCCACAATTTATTACATTGGTCTGGTTTAAGTGAAGAAATATTCTAGTGAGCTATATAATGAGTGTCACCATTAGAAGGTTTTAAGTCTTCTGCCAGCTTCAGAGTACATCAGATAATGAAGAGTTTTAACTTTTATACTGAATCATGGTATTTTCAGTCAACCTACGAGTCTAATGTACCCACTTGGTCCGTAAGAAAATCAGACTGTACCTTTACCTGCTATTACGCAGACTGTACCTGTACTCGCTATTAAAATAGCTTTGTGATTTAATGTTAATCATTAGCTTCTCAGTCAACCTACTTTTATGTATGTTGAAATAATTGCAGCCATTTAACTTAAATTTGGTTGGAGTTCTCCATGTCAACTTCTTGGATCATATCTGAAAAAGTTATTTAGTTTGATTACACTAAGAAATTGATTGTATTTCTAGTGATTACAAGAAAACTGTTTTAGTGCATGTATAATTCATTTCAAGATTATGCAAACAGGAAACTCGCTCAGTTAATGGAAGAGTTCCAAATGCTGCGACAAATACCTCATCCAGTTCTAACAAGGGTACAAGCTGCAAACTGGAGAAGAACGTCATGTCTCGTGTTAACCGTCAGTTTAGTGCCCCCACAAGTGGTAGAAGGGAACAAAGGTATGGTTTCAAAAGTTCATGGCTTTTTAAGTTTTTCTGTATTAAAATTGAAGTTACATTTTCTTCTCTCCATTTAAAAAGTAATTTTCTAGTGACTGTAATGTTTTTCAATAGTCTTGTCTGCAACTTTTCTTTGATGACTCCATCTCTCTCTAGCTAAGATTACTTTAGAAGCTTATATCTAATATCAATACAAGGCAGTGCCATTTCACGAAAAATGTTTTACTGTACATGAAGTGCAATATAGCTCCTGGGCACCACTAGGATAAAATAGTATGGGTGTTGTGTCTCTAGGCCAGAGTAGACTGGTAAAATTCGTTTATAATTTCAGATTCATGTTTACCAAAGCATCCATTCCATGCAGGAACAAGTTGCCAGGCTGGCGATGAAAGATGTGGCTTGCTAAAAGAAACCAGACATTGGTATGACCGTAGTTAAATAGATTCCAGGGAGTCACTTGCTAACATTAATAAATTTGGTATGACAAAGAATAATGGAAGCAGAGGTTGGAGTAATACAGGCATCAACAAATATAACTGTGTATTAGGCATCAACACCCATGACTAGGCATCAGCTCTAACCATGTATAAGGCATCAAAGAACAAATACATAGATGATATGAATTTAGATTTCCAGTGAAGAAATAGTTGTGTAATGAAATGTTAACGAAACCCAACACGAGTAAGGTAATATCATGTTAACGAAATAGTCATGTGAAGGTGATTTGATTTTGTTGAACAACAAATTTGAACCATTCAAGTGCTTTTAAGTTGTTTATGAAATGATAAAGTATCTGTTAAAACAAGTATTTAGTGTAATTGTGTTTATCTGGTTAGGGCTTGGATATTTATCCAATACGACCAATACTGATCCAGGGATCCTACTCTGTCCTGAGCCCGGCTCTTATCTTTAAGCATGAAATTGAGGAATGTTTTGACGAATCTATACTATCTATACTGTACTATAATAACGGTATACTTGTTTTTTGGTTGGCGTTATTCCCATTAATATTTGTCAGAACTTTTTAATTAAGTGATCACTAATCAGTACCCTTAGATTTAAATATTAAAAAAATATACACTACTCAAATTTCCGACAAAAACAAATGTTTATATTATTATTTATATATTTATCTAAATATAAATATTTGTTGTCGTCGCAGTTCGAACCTGACAGTTTGAGCAATGTATATTTTTTTAGTATTAAATCTAACAGTCCTGATCATTTAATTAAAAAAATCTGACGGTTATAAGTGAGAATAATCAAATTAACGAAAAAAACATACCAAATTATATCCCATTCCTGATCACTTGATTAAAAAGATCCGACAATTATAAATGGGAATAATCAAACCAACAAAATAAAGTCATATCAAATTATACCAAATTTCGGTTATTATAATATAATATATAGTATAGAAATGTCCTGTCATTTTAAGAAATGTATTGTTAGGTGATTTGCATTAATTATATCATCTTTTGTTAAAAAAAAAGTTATTGTGAAAAGGATTAACTATAAGAGAATAGTTTTTTATGATTTTGTTCGTTTGACAAAAAAATTAGATTCAAAATCCTTTCCTCTACAGTTTATTTCATTATTAGAAAAAAAAAAGTCAGTGTTGCATAGATAACTATGATGGTGAAAAAACATGTAAACAAATTTTAAACTTGAGTGATTTTAGCATTTCACAAGAAAATTTTCTCATTCTAAAAATATTATGAATCTGTCAACTTAGTTAATATAAAAAAATGGATATATTTACTAGAGTGTAAGGTACAATAAAATCAAAAAAGAAAACTCAAAAAAAAAGAGAGAGAGGAATATATGTATAACAGAATGTCAAAAAAAAGAAGAATATATAGTTTTAAAAAAGGAATAATAATTAATATGACAACAAAAATATGATTTTTTTAAATAAAATAAAATTATTCTAATCTATAAATATTCTATTTGGCCACTTATTTTAATATATGAAATTTAAATTTTGAGCCTACGTGGATAAATCCTCTCCGCTAATTTTGCTAATCACATCGACTCATGGTCAAACCGAAGTTTCCAGAAAATGAATGTGAACACCTCAGCCTAACCTGTAATATTCATCATAAACACACAATACATGTAAGTATATACATATAAAAGGACTAAGACGCCGCCTCGAGGACACCACACGTTATTTCCTCAACTTGTTGTTGGTTTCTCGTCATAGTATTTGTGTTTGAAAACAAACCCACTTTCTCTCTCTACAATTTTCTCTCTCTAAAAAAAACTAAGTCAATTAATGGCGTCGTTTGGAGAAGCACCAGAAGGTAACAAAGATGCAGGAGCTAAGATCTTCAAGACCAAGTGTGCTCAGTGCCATACCGTTGAAGCTGGTCAAGGTCACAAACAAGGTATTTATTTTATTCAATATTTTTAATTTTATTTTATTATATAGATGTATGTATGTATGTATATGTTTTTGTGTAAGTTTGTGGGTTTTTTAGATCTGTTGTTGTTTTGTGTTGGTTAAATCTTTAGGGTTTTGTGTGGATCTGATGTAGATTTAGGGTTTTTGATGTTTGTTTGTTTGTTTATTTTATTTTATTTTATTTATTTGTTTTAGGCAGATATGTTTAGATCTTGAGTTTGTTGTTATGTATTGTTTGTATTTGATGGAGGGCTAGTGTTTGATTTCTTTAATTTGTATGAAATGAAAGTGGTTTTGTGGTTGTGTTTGTGTGTATGGAATTGTATGTATTGGAAAGTGGATGTGTTTATATCTCTGAGTTTTTATGCGATGTATTGCTTGTAATTGTTACGATTAAGGCAAGTGTTTGTTTTCCATAGATGATATGGCGGTGGTTGTCTTTACATTATGTGTATAAATAAATGTATCCACAAGTTTGTGTTCAATTACAAATTAATAGATCCATGTATGTGTGTTTGCTGATTAGCAAGTTTTATTTAATTTTATTGAACTCGGTATTCGTGAGTTGTGAAATGTATTTTTGTGTAAAAAGATGTAATAAATATGTTTCTATATGATGTATGTATTGTATTGTATAGAATATCTGGAGTTTTAAAGGTGTTTTAGCTAAGAGTGTCATGAATCACTCTCTTGGGTATATAGAAAGGGCGATGAGGATGTGAAAGCCTTTGTGGTTTTTGCAAGTGTTTCCTTTCAAGTTTTAGTAGGGGGGGGGGTAAGATTCAATTATATGATATGAATTTGTATAATTGAATCAAATTCGTATGTTGAGGCTGCGTCACTTCCTTCCAAGTCTTGTTTGATGCATTTTAAGGTATCATTTGGCCTTAATTGAAATATATATTACCGAAAGAAAGTGATTATGAGCTTCTTGGGTCATTTATGTACTGTTAATTTCAATGCTGGCTGGCTGGGTCACTTATGTGCTGTTAATAGTTCTTATTCTGTTTGATAAGTGTCTGTAATTTAGTCAATCAGTGTAAATGTTGAATATATACAGGACCCAATCTCAATGGGCTTTTTGGTAGACAATCGGGGACAACTGCTGGATATTCTTACTCTGCTGCTAACAAGGGCAAGGCTGTGATCTGGGAAGAGAACACATTGTATGATTACTTGCTGAACCCCAAGAAGGTATTGAATCTATTCTATTCACGGTCCTCGCGTAAATCTAAATCTATGTCGTTGCCAAATTTTCTTTCACATTTTTTTTATACATTCTGTGTTTTTTGAAATATGATGAACAAGTTATAAAATGTCAAGGTGATTGTCTGATTGAATAGAGACTTTAGCTGTCGCTTGTTGAGGTTATTTGATACAAGTTATTAGTTTGCGTCATTGTCTTCTCAAGTAAAGTATAATGAAGTTAACCTGCAAATAATTTTGTTGGTTGCTTTAGATTAGAGAGAGGACCATATAGAAGTACCATATAGAATTGGCTTTTGTGTGAACTTCTATACCAGTTAGTTGTACCTAGACCTGGCAATTCGGATAATTGATTCGGTTTTGGATCGGATCAATTTCGGATTATGATATATTTGAAGACCATTCGGATCGGATCGGATGTGATTCGGTTCGGGTCTAATTCGGATTAAAATCGGATAAAATTTGGATTAAGATGGGATAAAATTCTGTTCGGATTAAATTCGGTTCGGATATTTTCGGATCATAACTTATTTATTTTTTCAGTTTTTGAGATTTAAAAAATATCCTTTTTATTTAATTTAGTATTTTTAATGTAATATAATGCACTTTTACAAAAGAATATGATTAAATAAGTATGTATCATAAATATAAAACTGTTTAAAGTATTAATTTTGCTTATTTCGGGTCATATTCGGTTCGGGTAATATATATTCGGTTTTAATCGGTTCCAAGTTATAATCGGATCTTGTATTTCGGATCATTTTCGGTTAAATTTTCGGTTCGGGTATTTTTCAGATCGGTTTAAATTGGTTTTCGGATAATTATTGGATTGTATGATTCGGATCTCGGTTCGGTTCTTCAGATCCATACCCATTTTGCCAGGTCTAGTTGTACCTGTATGTGATATAATTGTCTTTAATTCTGGTGCAATGTTTTCTTGAATTTACTAAACTAGGATCGGTAATGAAGTATGTTTTTCTGGACTTCTGACGGCTTGCATACTCTAAAAAATTTTCATATAGGAATACTTTGTTCTTGCAATCTCTGTAATGGACACAGATCTCTATTGTCAACTAGGCTTCAGTTAGCTTGCTAATATGTGTATACTTTCAGTCAATATGTGGTAAAACTTTAACCATTGTGTGGCTGAATTTTTTTTTTAATTGTCAAATTACCTTATATTTGTCTTCTCTTGTAGAGATGTCATATATTGTATTATGCCCTGAATGTATTGAATGTTCTATGTGTAATTTTTTTCCGGCATTATATGGATCTTTGTTGCTTGGGCTGCCTAACGCATGGTGCTCTTTGTTTGTTTTGGTATATAGTATATTCCTGGAACTAAGATGGTTTTCCCGGGGCTGAAGAAACCACAGGAACGTGCAGACCTTATTGCATACCTGAAAAATGCTACTGCATAAGTTATTACTCATATTCCATCAAGAAGTTTGAGGTGAATGCATAAGGAGCAGAAGAATTACAATTTCTTTCCAAAATAAATATACTTTTGAGCTACTCTGTTCTTGTTCTTTGAGTGCTGATGTAGACTCTGGTTTTTGAGATGAGGTCATATTTGACACCAAAAACAGTTAATTCTGTTAAACTTATAGGTAGTTATATCATATGATTATTTTGTCAAAGCAGTAAGAGATGTTTTGATACATTGTTTTAAAACTTAATGTGCACTATGCATTTTAAGAATTGGTGTTCTGGCTTACTTTTCCTAAGCTCATGTTGGCTGATAGAAGCTTAAATAATGTAGGCTTGTGGCTTTATTAGAATTTGTCAGTTGTTTGGTTGTGTTTCAGTTATCTATTCTAGGATCTTGCTCTCCAGTTCTCTATTCTGGTCTAGATCCATTGAGCTTCATCTGTATCCTAGCTGGTACTTGATATGATCTGTGTGCTCTTTTTGGCATGTTGTCTAGTTAACGGAAATGTTTAGAATGTACCGGAGGAACGTTGTTACCTGGCCCTATGAAGGATAAAGTGACTGGATTCATGATCACCAAGTTGATCACTATTTTCATAATTTACAATCACTACTTTAAAACACATTTTCATGCTCAAAGTGCTCCACTTTTAAGTTGGTATCGCCACTGTTCTTTTAAGTAAACATCAATCGTTATCTATTTATTCTGGCTAAATGACCATATTTAACCTTTATGACCAACTTCGAAGAGTGGAAATTTCCGATCAGTATTAACCTAAATATCTTAAAATCAACCACGTTAATGAAAATTTGAATCAATCACACTTTTTTTTACTCCCCGTCCCCCAATTTTCACAAGTTCCTACGTGAAACGTCGATAACTATTTACTACTGTTACTTTTGATAACGATTTTCTCAATAAATACACTTGTTTCACATTTTCAAGTAACATAATTTGAAATTGGTGAGGTTAAAATATAACCTCTATAGAATTCTCGAACTTGCGGATGAGTTTGAACTTTGAATAATGAAAATTATTAATGATTTTCCATAGTAAATTTATTGCTAGATGATCAAACTTTGTTGGACTAATACATTTACTTTTTAAGAGTTGAAATTCGACATGGATATTATCGGGTTGAAGTATTACGAAAAGAATCTAACTGCAGAAAACTGAAATGATACAACTTTGTAATTTGAAGCTTAATGTGTACAAACTAACACACTTGAGGAGTCAATATGTTATTAACCATGAATGTCACCATTAATTTACTATATATAGCCAGCCCCCTTTCACCTATATTTACTATTTAGAGGAGCACCCGTATTGCATGGCAGTGGCTTTGCAATATTTTCTCTTTTCAGCTGCATTATTACTGTCTTTTTCTCTTCTCAGGTCTCAGCACTGCATGTGCTAGCTACTGCTTCAAATCCCTGGTAAAGATTTTCTTAGTATTATGTATGTATTTCTCATTTCTACTCTTGCAATTTATAAATATTATTATATGTTTTCTTAGTTTCGATAGCTAAATTTGTTGTTTTACTTGTGTTATTTAAAATCGATTAAAAGTATTATAGTTTGTTGATTCTGTTTGGTATTTGCATAATTGTACTTCTCAAGATTTCTCAGTTTTGAGTTGCAATTGTAGATGGGTTCTCTGGATTATGATGCAAAGTAACCAAAGTCTATTCAGAATGACTACATTGATTTGATACACTGTATATATGTTTGCTCTTCACAGTGTGTTTGTTTTTCTTATTTTTGGTTATTTCTTAATTGTATGTTTTTTCAATATTTTAATTTTTTCAGTGCAAGGGTGTAAGTAAGGATTCGGACTTTCATGACTAGGTTAAACCTAATCATCATACATTTTTGCATTTTCAGCAAGATGGGATTTCTTATCTTGGGGTGGAATTGATTTGCGTGTATTTCTTTCTGCCCGGAGAATGTGATATGAAAATTTAATGTCAGCTTGGCAAGAAAAAAAGACGAAGAGATTTAACAAATGGATAAATGCATTATGTTAGGAAATTTAAGAATACTTGTTTCATTTAATTGTTCACACTTCTTTAGTTGTGTTTCTTAGCCTTTGTTTGTTCTGATCAGTCCTTTGGTGATATCAGTTATCTCGACTCTATAAGATGGAGAGCTGGCCAGGAAACATGGATGAACAAGATAATATTCTGTCCCGGTTACCTACAACTACAAAGGCATTCCTTGGTTTTAAAAGTGTTTGTAAGGATTGGTGTCGTTTCATAGCAGGCCTTATGTCAGAAACTTCATTCAGTCGGCAGCATTCAAAGAGGAAAGAACCAACTTCTGGTTTCTTTTACCAAGAAAGATTCAGATGGCATGATGATGACATCAAATTTGTTAGCTACATTACTGCTGGAAAGGAAGGTGTCCAGGCACATCGCAGAGTTCTTGAGTTCCTGCCGGAATATATTGTAGTTCAGGCTTCAAGCAATGGTCTAATTTGTGGGAGGAGTTGTTTCGGTTCTCAGCACCAACTAATTTGTGGGAGGACCCTTTTTCTGATGTCAAAGATGATGCTACAAACTTTAAAGTTATTCGAGTTTTTGAAGCTGATATGGAGATGAACTCTTTGTTTGTATTTGATGTATTCTCATCAGAGAACAAAACATGGAGGATGTCAGTGGAGATCTGCCACCGCAGTCGAAAATTGTTTAAAAACAAGGGCATCTTTGTGGCAGGTTATTTGTATTGGCTGACAGAGGGTGACCAGATCTTGATGTTTAATCCTGAACATGAGCTATCTTTGTTGATTGCAGTACCTTTGCCACAAGCAGAGTATAGGAGCATCCCTCAGATGTGTTTAGGAGAATACGAAGGCAAGCTTTGTTATGTTGTAGTATCTGTAGATGGTGTTGTGCTGTGGGTGCTGGAGGACATGTTCACTTCTGTGTGGAGAATGGAGCATTCAGTAGCTCTACAACAGCTGGAGGTGAAACATCAGTCATTTCCAGATAACACTTGTAGGAGGATACAAAACCCGGTGGTTTCATGGATAGACCTGTTAGGAGTTTCCCACATCGTTTGTGTGAGGGGCAGTTTGCTAGAATATAAGCAGCCAGACAACTCCAATTAGTATGAGGCCTTTTGGGAGTTACCCAAAAACAAACCCGTGCGGGCTCGGCCCAAAACGAACAATATCATACTAATGTGGAGAGTTAGGCCTGCTAGCAAGCCCAACAAGTGGTATTAGAGCTTCAGGTTATAAACGGTACATAACAATCTCAGATGAGCTTCAAAAATGACCTAGGAAGAGGCAGATGGGCTTGCCCCAGAATGGGCTCAAGGAAAAAGGCAGACGAGCCTTCCAGTATACCCGTGCGGACTCGGCCCAAAGCGGACAATATCATACTAATGTGGAACCCGTGCGGGCTCGGCTCAAAGCGGACAATATCATACTAATGTGGAGTTAGGTCTGCTGAGCAAGCCCAACAAGACCCTCTAGCCGTTGCAGAAGGACAGTTGTTTATGAGAGTGTCAGAGAATATCTTCTTGTATGACTTCAAGCTTCAACACAGGAGATATGAAAATGCCATGCAACCTTTCTATGTTGGGATTTAACTACGCATGCTCTCCACTTGTGCTTCCATATACAGCCAGTTTGGTTCCATTGCGTAATGTCTAGGGACACAATCATCTTTTCAAAATGTTTGCCATGGTCTAGGTGTTTTTCTGAACTTAAATCATACTAGTACTGAACTGAGACCCAATACTTATCATGTGGAAATGATTCACTCGTTACTTTTTGTATTGAGCTTTGTGTCAGGTATGCTCTTTGGTTAGGAATATTCATATTAGTTGATATTAAATGATTTTGTTAATTTTGTTGTGCAGAGTTTGAAATGTTTTTGCTATCATGAGCTGTAGTTCAAAGTATTGTTACATTTAAGTCCTCTAGGTCACAAAGACTAATCTGAGACCATTGTTTCATGCAAGTATATTCTTAATTATTTTTGTTAAGAGTTGGAAAAATAATCATTAGCTCTGTTCTTTTGCCAAGTTGACTAAGATCCATAAACCTCATTCACTCCAACAATCCACAGCTAATCCCTCTGGACTCTGGAGACTGAGGCGTAAATCATTCACTTCGAACTTCAGTCCATTACCTTCATCCGTGTTAAGTCATTACCAGGATCAAGCGCCATATGAACCACCTTGCATCATCGCAGGTCCAAGGTTCTACCTGGTGTACAAGTTCACTTTAGTTTTTGATATAGAACAAAAAAAAAGCTGAAAAACAATATTTTTCTCTCATGCGTTCAAATGCATATGAAAGTTAGAGGGTCGGGCGAAGTATTGACATATTTAAGGAATTAAACACCAGGAAGAAGATGCAAGAAATTGTAACGAGTAGAAGCAACCAGAGACATATACCTGAAATCTGGTGCAGTGCTGCAAAAGACAGCTAAAAAGAAAGGTTAACTATAAATTTTTTTTCCCTAACCCGCTACCGCTAGAGCTGGCCAAATGGGCGGGTTTGAACCGCTCATTCGGGACCGGTTCGTACCGAAACCGTAAAAAATTCTGACCGAACCGGGCCGGTTCAAACCCGCACAGCTCGGTAATTTAGGTGAACCGAACACGAATACCAATTTTAGAACCCGGGACCGCACGAGCCCGCACGAGCCCGCACGAGCCGCACGGCAAGCCAGCCCGCACAGCCCAAGCCAGCCCGCACAGCACGCCCGCGAGTGGCACGCACGCGCCAACGTTTTCCTCTGCTCCCTGCTCTTCTTTCTGCCATGGCTGCACTCTGATTCCCTGCAGGTTAACGTTACCTCCTCCAAGGCTCCAACGGTCCTCTAATTTCCTTATAAATATATACATACAAACACAACTTTTATTCACAGTTCTTCGACTTCGACCTCTCTGTTTCTCTCAATCTCAATTCTCAATTTCTCCGACTTTTTTCTCCTTATAAATATATACATACAAAAACAACTTTCTCTGTTTCTCTCAATCTCAATTCTCAATTTCTCCGACTTTTATTCACAGTTCTTCGACCATTCGCAATTTTCAATTAACAACAAAAATTCGAATATTAAAAAAAGGTAACAGATATTCGCGAACAGGAAAATGGAACAGGGAAGAGGGAGCATTTCTTCTCAAGGTTCAACCCCATCGGCTTCGATGCTCCCGCCTCGACCCGGATCCACGTTTAATACCGAAGAAGGTATGTTATTTTATAGTTTTATTCGTGTATTATATATATAATATATTGTTTATTCGTTTTGTTAATTCATTTTTTTAATTCATGAATGTAATTTTTTTAATTGGTTATTGTAATTTTATTAATAGATTATAATATTTTTATTCGTTTTTAATTTTATTCGTTTTTTAATTTCTGTAGGTGCTACGAGTTCGAGACAATCGTCGCACGTGTGGACATATTTTTCGAAAGAAGCTATGCCGGATAATCCGAATAGATTTAAAGTACATTGTTTGATTTGTGTACAAAATGGTAGACCACAGCCACCATTTAGTTATGCTTTTAGTGCAGGCAGAAGAGTGTTAGATGAGAAGAGATCCAGTCTTGCGCCAGACGTTGTAAAAATTTTAGTTAGCAAAAAAGATTGGGATCAAGCCGATAAAAGACAACAAGGAAGAAAAGAAGACTCCGACGATGACGACGAGCCATGGATGACAATGGATACTTCATCCGAATCGGGAACCTCAACTAGCGAACAACTTTAGAACAAAATATTTAATGTAATTTTTTTTTAAGTTTTAATATCATTTGATTTGTAATTTTTTAATGTTTGATACGGTTTGTTCCGTTTTTTAGAGAGAGAGGAGTCCTCTCACATCATTTGTAATAAAATATTTTTTTAAATTAATAAAATTTATAAGAGGTACCGTCCTCTTTTTAACCAAAAATTTAAAATAATAAAATTAATTGATTACAACTATAATATTTTGAATAAATTATGTGACATAATAGAAAATAATGTTACATTTTGTTATTTATTTTTTATTAATTGATTACTAATTTCGATTACGAATTCGTAATTCAACCCGCCCAGCCCAGCCCAGCCCAGCCCAGCCCAGTTCGTAATTCAACCCGTACAAGCCCGGTTCACACGGCTCAACCCGCACGGCCCGGTTCGTGATTCAACCCGCACGGCCCGGTTCACGAATTCGTTCGGTTCGGTTACGAGTCCTGTTATCACGGTTCAAACCCGGCCCGAGCCCGATTCGTAATTCAGCGGTCCGGTTCAGTGTTCAATTACCGAGTGTTCAACCCGTGTGCGGCCCGGCCCGGCACGCACGGACCGCACACTTGGCCAGCACTAGCTACCGCTATCTTAGCTGCGCACCGGTAAACATGCAAACCAGGTGAACTTTGGTCAACACTTAAAATAATGTATATATTAACCCTCAACTATAAATTTTATAGTTTCAACTATTTTGTTGAAATTTTTTCCGATATCAATATATTCCTAAACTTTGCTAACAGATAAAAAAATAAATTACATTAAATATCCTCCCATCCAATAAAAATTATACTACTCTATGTTCATTTTGATAAATATATTTTCAGTTATGGATAGTCCAACTTTAAATGGGTTACCCATAACCCATTTTGCATATAAAACTATAGACCCATAATTATCCATCTATTACCCATTTATTAACCATACTAGCATTAAATTAGGTATATTTTGAATTTTAAACATCTTATCTAAGGAAACTGACAATGTTTAAAAAGATTCGTATGATTTTCCCATATTTGGTTAAATCTCTATGCCAATAATAATCTTTAATTTCCTTGTTGGTTATTTTTCGAATTTCAAATTCCTCATCAAAATAATCACTAATTAATACTCCCTCCGTCCTTTTGAATTGTTTATATTTTTTAGAGAGTGTCCGACACGCATTTTAAGGTGCCCAATAAAGTATAGTTCTTAATTTTTTTTTACAATTTTATTTTTCTGAATAAAAATATAACATTCAACTTTTATTCAGAAAAAGAAAATTATAAAAATAAGTTACATAACTATACTTTTTATGCACCTTAAAATGCGTGTCGGACACTTCCCCAGAAATGTAAACAATTGGAAGGGACCGAGGAGTATCTTCCTTATTTTTTGCTTTTATTTGAAGTAGATAGATATATACAGATATAAACACATACTTACATAATTTAGTTGGTAACCCGTGCTTCCCGAAGTTAAAAATAATATGTAGTTAAAAAAATTGAAGTTAAGTGTAACTCTAAAATTTCACCGTATAGTTCTATTTATGCATGCACCTAATTATTTACTTATATAAAGCTGACATGTTAACTTATTAATACGATTATTTTAAAATAAACCGACACTTGGATGTTCAACAACAAATAAAAATTGAAGGAAAATAAAATTTAGGAAAATAAATTTTACAGAGAGTAGAAGTTAATTTTTGTCGGTTAAGATTTTATTAGATAAAATTTTAAAAATAGTTGTATTATTTTCTAGTGAGCACCAAAATTTCTAATATATTAGTTTTATTTTTGTGAAACGAATGGTATCTCTATCTTATGAACCAAATATCTGTTTTTTAGATAATTTAATATTAATTAATATAATTTGATAATTATCTTATAATGAGCCTTTTCAATATAGTTTATTTAATATTACTTAATTATCGATAAAAATTAATTTATAAATTAAAAGTAAATAGATGTTATTAAACTTAATTTAATATTACTTAATATAATCTAAATACAGCCCATATATTTGTCACTGTTAAAATATGTTTTTTAATTTAAAGTAAATAAACGTTGTGATGGACAGTAACAAATACATTCGTTAAATCAATAATTTTCAGTTTAAAAATTAATAAATGTTACTAAAGTCATTTGCTACTACTTGATTATTTTTAAAATAATACTATAGAAAATAAAATTTACAGAGAATAGAAGTCAATTCGTGTTAATAGTTTACTTTGTAGCTAGTAGTTTTTTAAAATAAAAGTAAATATATATTTTTTTTGCTAAATAAATATATGTAATATTACTTAATTTGACGTAATTTAATAAATTTTTAATATAATTTATAAATAAATAAAGTTTACAGAGAATATAAATCAATTGGTGTTAGTAGTTTACTTAGTAGTTTATAGTTTTTCTAAAATTAAAAATAAATATAAGTTATGTTACTTAATTTAACATAACTTAATAAATTTTTAATATATTTTACAAATCGTTAAAAAAATATTTTTATTTTATAAAGTTAATAGATATTGGATGAATACTAACTAAAAAGAAAATAAAATTTACAAAGAATAGAAGTCGATTTGTGTTAAAAATAAAGTTTATTGAGAATAGAAGTCAACTTAAGTCAAGTAAGTACCAAAATTTGGTACTTTGCTACTTTTAGCACCAAATTATACATGGTTTCGATGTGGTTTCGATTATTAATAAATAGTATAGATAACTAGTAGTTTGTAGTATTTCTAAAATTAAATATAAGTTATTTTACTTAATTTAACGTAACTTAATAAATTTTTAATATAATTTACAAATCGTTAAAAAAATATTTTTATTTTATAAAGTAAATAGACCATTGGATGAATACTAACTAAAAGAAAAATAAAATTTACAAAGAATAGAAGTTGATTTGTATTTAAAACAAAGTTTATTGAGAATAGAAGTCAACTTAAGTCAGGTAAGTACCAAGATTTGGTACTTTGATACTTTTAACACCAAATTATATATTGTTTCGCTTATTAATAAAGAGTATAGATTTCTAATCTTTGAATCTCATTCTTCTCTCTCTTTTTGCAGGTTATACGTGCTCTACACGTTAGTAATTTTTTCAATCTTTTCAATCTCTGTTTTTTGTGATTTTAGTATTGTTATTTATATTGATTTTATATGTTCATATACTTATTGTTTACTTATATTTATTTTGGTTTTGGCAGGAGATGACGATGTGTTGATAAAGCGTAGAGTATATGTGTGTCTAACATGTTTTTTGATAAATGATGCATGATTTTTTAACCTATGCCTAAATATATAGCACATGATTTTTTGATCGTGGTGAATTAAGTGTATCCGTGCCAAATCTCCGATTAGTATTGTTATTTGTGTAGATTTTTCTATATTTCTATATTTATTTTTTACTTATATTTGTTTTTATTTTGGCAGAAGATGATGGTGTGCTGATAAAATTTACATCAGTGTTTACAAAATCGTGATGAATTCTGTGTATGTATGTCTAACCTGTTTTTTGATCAATGATGCATGAATCATTATCTCCTTTTTTCGCGCATAAAGGTCTGCCATATTGTCTCATTTTTCACACGATTCATTAGATCGGTGAGAAAAAACATAACGTATCCACCATATGTAAAGACTAAGACAACTAAATTGGTCTCCCAAACAAGTGGTACAACCCAGTTACATACCTCATCACTCATCAGGTTTGTGTACTTTATATGTGTGAATGATTTATATTATTGTTTATGGTCACAAATTGGATATCACCATAAGTTGTATCAAAATATATTTGATAAGTGTTCCTTTTGTGCCTTTGCACAAAATATATAATGTGTCTCCTTCTTATCATAGGCTTTAAGTACAGTTTTTATATTACAGGATAATCCAAGAAGTTCATAGAGGCAGGTGAATATAATGTTGTCATTCAGTTTTCCCTAAAAAAATATGATTATAATTAATTTTTTATTTTTGTTTTTGAATGTATTTTTGTATTGTAATTGATATAGACACAAAATAATCTGTTATTGCACTTTACACTTTAAGGCATGTTCAGACCAGTTAAAGAGATCTGTTAAATTCTCTAAAGAATGTAGCTTATCTAGATGTCCAGTTTCTCAAGTTGCACTGAGAGCAGCTGAAGTATACACCGGTCACATGTAATTAGAAGTCGAGAATACATAATTTTCCAACCTGGACTGCAAAATCAGGAGCTGCCGGAGTACCAATATCTGTTCATCAACAACTCTTAATACTCATTTGGTTGGTAGTACTTGGCCTTCTGAAGGATCATTCAACAGTGGAGGCAGAAAGCTGAGCCTCGCTGCTGGAGTAGTTACTGGTATAACATTGACTTCATCATCATTTTTCTCATTAATAGGATGCAAGTTATCTATATTTCGGGACCTTATTTTTTATGATAGGTTTGAGATATAAACATGAAATAGAAGTGCAAGATCCCATAAAAATATACGTATGATGTCTCGTGCTAATCTTTATTATTTTTAACTTGTTTACAAGATTTACCCATTTCTTCTCAATTGACAGTGCAAGCAAAAAGTATTATTTCACATATTATTATACCAGTAGCATATTACAATCTATTAATCCTATACAAGACAATGTACAATCTATGACCACATGATCAGCTTTAAAGGCGATTATATATCGTAAATTCTATCTCATACACCACTGATTATATTCCCATCATCTTTTACTTCACAGGATGTTCGAGTACCAATTCAAATTTGAAAAACTAACACAAAATCATAACTGCCATCTTCACTTGAAGACACGTGAAATCATTTCCCAGGACCAGCCTGCATATCAAAAAATATGTAGTCAGGTATTATTGCCACGCTATCTTGGTTCTTTATTACATTATATTTTTAATTTTTGATCAGGAACTTAGATACAAATTTTGATCTTCCAACCGGTTCATATGTAAACATGGAAGACAATGAATTTCAATGAAGTTACCATTTGAAAAGGATGGCAGTTAAGCCATACCTCATCATCAAAATTTTTTAGAATGGGAGGGTTTAGTAGAAGGATGAGATTACATAGCAACATAATCATCTCTGTCTGATACTCACTAGACTTAGTTAGGAGGGTGTCTGATGGCCACAATAGATTTGAATACATGTGGAACAATTGTAGGAGAAAGTGGAGACAATAATTTTTTTGCCACAACTTCATGGAACTTTAGCAATAATTTCTTCTAACATCATTACTATGACAAAGGTCAGGAGAAAAGATATTCATTCAGGTTTGAATAGATATTTATGCATGTGTTATACCTGAGCAGGCTACTGGGATGGTCTAATTAAAGATATTCATTCAGATTTGAATAGATATTTATGCATGTGTTATACCTTAGCAGGCTACTGGGATAGTCTAATTATTGTTATTGGCCATACATCAAGACCTAGAGATGGAAATGAATGCTCAAGGGTAAAGTGGAATCCTCCACTTAGTGCTTCATTTTGTTTTAAGTCTGTAGTTAAGTTAGGTGTTTGATGTTCAAGTTATTCTGTATTTTGTCTCAATAATTTCTAACATATAGTTTTAGAATGTGTACAATAAGATATGTATTAAAATATTTTATGAATTTTAGAATTTTATAGAACGTTTTTAATTTTTTAAATTCAATATCAGTATTTTACGGTTAAAAAATTATAAATAATAATAATAATATAATAATAATAATAATAATAATAATAATAATAATAATAATACTGATAACAATAATAACCACAATAGCTAAATTATCTTAATTGTAATTATAAAAACTTCAACAAAATGTGCCCATGTACACGTACAATTTAATAGAAATATATGGTAAATATCCAAATTTCAAGAAAGTCAACCACTAAAAAAGAAAAATTAAAACAAAAATCAACCACTAAAAATCAACATGTACAATTATACTATATCTATATTATATTGTATTTACTGAGAGGTAGTGAATATTTGCTTATGTAATGAATGAAATTGTATTATATTAAAAAAATTGGAACTATTATACTGGTCATATTTTATTCTTGATAAAATAAAATATGATCACTTTATAATTTAAAAAATTGACGTAAAATTTTGAATCACTTACAAATATAAATACGAACTAATCGCTAATTATTACAATATATATTTTTTAAAGTCCACCTAATTCAATTTTAATACTAATTATTTTCATAATATAATCGCCGTAAAAATGTTTTCATATGATAATTCTATTATAAAATGAAACACTTTTGGATGTTCTTTATGTTTTTGTAAAATTTTAAATTAATGGATCAATAATTTTTAATAGCATGTACTTTATTCTGTAATTTGATTATTATCCTTTCAATTGTGTGGTTAATGTTTAAACTATAAACGTGCTTAAACTGTATACAAAAAATAGAATTCTTCATAATATTTGACTACAATATTATACCATTTTTTATCAAAGACAGAAAAAGGGAAGAGACGTTAGTGTTTAGTCACTTTCCACCAAATATTTGTAAAATTAACATGTTAATATCATATACATCCGATTTGACATCCTTTTACCACATCTTAATTCCACTTTCATACAGGTCAATTTTGTTCCACATTTTGGTTCTAATCAACCATGTAAGTCACTTTTCACCATTTTAGAGTCACTTTGCACCCTATAAGAGTCACTTTCCACCATATATACAACAATTGATATGTTAACATCATATACATCTAATTTGACATCCTTATATCAGCTATTAATGCCACTTTCATACAAGTTAATGTTGTTCCACATTTTGGCTCTAATCAACCATGTAAGTCACTTTTCACCATATTAGAGTCACTTTGCACCTTATAAGAGTCACTTGCCACCATATATTGATACAATTAACATGTTAACATCATGTACATGCAATTAAACATCCTTTAACTACCTCTTGGTACCCCTTTTATACAAGTCAATTGTTGGCTACATTTTGGCTCTAATCAAATATGTAAGTGACTTCTCACAATATTAGAGTCACTTTGCACCTTATAAGAGTCACTTGCCATCATATATTAGTACAATTAACATGTTAATATCATGTACATGCAATTAGAAATCCTTTTACGACCTCTTAGTGCCACATTCATACAAGTCAATTTTGGTCCACATTTTGGTTATAATTAACCATGTAAGTCACTTTTCACCATATTAGAGTCATTTTGCACCCTATATGAGTCACTTTCCACCAAATATTTGTACAATTAACATGTTAACATCATTTACATCCGATTTGACATCCTTTTACCACCTCTTAGTTTCACTTTAATACAGGTTAATTTTGTTCCAAATTTTTGTTCTAATCAACCATGTAAGTCTCTTTTCACCATACTAGAGTTATTTTGGACCTTATAAGAGTCTCATTCCACCATGTACACAACAATTAACATGTTAACATCATATACATCCAATTTAACATACTTTTACAACCTATTAATGCCACTTTCATACAAGTTTATTTTTTCCCACATTTTGGCTCTAATCAACCATGTAAGTCACTTTTCACCATATTAGAGTCACTTTGCACCCTATAAGAGTCACTTGCCACCATATATTGATACAATTAACATGTTAACATCACGTACATGCAATTAGACATCCTTTAACCACCTCTTGGTACCCCTTTCCTACAAGTCAATTTTGGGCCATATTTTGGCTCTAATCAATCATGTAAGTTACTTCTCACCATATTAGAGTCACTTTGCACCCTATATGAGTCACATTCCACAACCTATTTGTATAATTAACATGTTAACATCATATACATCCAATTTGACATCCTTTTACCACATCTTAATTCCACTTTCATACAGGTCAATTTTGTTCCACATTTTGGTTCTAATCAACCATGTAAGTCACTTTTCACCATAATAGAGTCACTTTGCACCCTATAAGAGTCACTTTCCACCATATATACAATAACTGATATGTTAACATCATATACATCTAATTTGATATCCTTTAACCACATATTAATGCCACTTTCATAAAGTTAATTTAGTTCCACAGTTTGAATCAAATCTACCATGTAAGTCACTTTTCACCATATTAGAGTCACTTTGCACCCTATAAGAGTCACTTGCCACCATATATTGATACAATTAACATGTTAACATCATGTACATGTAATTAGACATCCTTTAACCACCTCTTGGTACCCCTTTCTTACAAGTTAATTTTGGGCCACATTTTGGCTCTAATCAAACATGTAAGTGACTTCTCACAATATTAGAGTCACTTTGCACCTTATAAAAGTAACTTGCCATCATATATTGGTACAATTAACATGTTAACATCATGTACATGTAATTAGAAATCCTTTTACCACCTTTTAGAGCCACATTCATACAAGTAAATTTTGGTCCACATTTTGGTTCTAATTAACCATGTAAGTCACTTTTCACCATATTAGAGTAATTTTGCACCCTATATGAGTCACTTTCCACCAAATATTTGTACAATTAACATGTTAACATCATATACATCCGATTTGACATCCTTTTACCACCTCTTAATTCAACTTTCATACAGGTCAATTTTGTTCCACATTTTTGTTCTAATCAACCATGTAAGTCTCTTTTCACCATATTAGAGTCATTTTGCACCCTATAAGAGTCACTTCCCACCATATATTGATATAATTAACATGTTAACATCATGTACGTGCAGTTAGACATCCTTTAAGCACCTCTTGGTACCCCTTTTCTACAAGTCAATTTTGGGCCACATTTTGGCTCTAATCAATCATGTAAGTTACTTCTCACCATATTAGAGTCACTTTGCGCCTTATATGAGTCACTTTTCACAACCTATTTGTATAATTAACATGTTAACATCATATACATCCAATTTGACACCGTTTTACCACATCTTAATTCCACTTTCATACAGGTCAATTTTGTTCCACATTTTGGTTCTAATCAACCATGTAAGTCACTTTTCACCATATTAGAGTCACTTTTTACCCTATAAGAGTCACTTTCCACCATATATACAACAATTGATATGTTAACATCATATACATCTAATTTTACATCCTTTTACCAGCTATTAATGCCACTTTCATACAAGTTAATTTTGTTCCACATATTGGCTCTAATCAATCATGTAAGTCACTTTTCACCATATTAGAGTCACTTTGCACTTTATAAGTCACTTGCCACCATATATTGCTAAAATTAACATGTTAACATCATGTACATGCAATTAGACATTCATTAACCACCTCTTGGTACCACTTTCTTACAAGTCAATTTTGGGCCATATTTTGGCTCTAATCAAACATGGAATTGACTTCTCACAATATTAGAGTCAGTTTCCACCTTATAAGAGTCACTTGCCATCATATATTTGTACAATTACCTTGTTAACATCATGTACATGCAATTAGAAATCCTTTTACCACCTTTTAGTGCCACATTCATACAAGTAAATTTTGGTCCACATTTTGGTTCTAATCAACCATGTAAGTCACTTTTCACCATATTAGAGTCATTTTGCACTCTATATGAGTTACTTTCCACCAAATATTTGTAAAATTAACATGTTAATTCATATACATCCGATTTGACATCCTTTTACCACATCTTAATTCCACTTTCATACAGGTCAATTTTGTTCCACATTTTGGTTCTAATCAACCATGTAAGTCACTTTTCACCATTTTAGAGTCACTTTGCACCCTATAAAAGTCACTTTCCACCATATATACAACAATTGATATGTTAACATCATATACATCTAATTTGACATCCTTATACCAGATATTAATGCCACTTTCATACAAGTTAATGTTGTTCCACATTTTGGCTCTAATCAACCATGTAAGTCACTTTTCACCATATTAGAGTCACTTTGCACCTTATAAGAGTCACTTGCCACCATATATTGATACAATTAACATGTTAACATCATGTACATGCAATTAAACATTCTTTAACTACCTCTTGGTACCCCTTTTATACAAGTCAATTGTTGGCTACATTTTGGCTCTAATCAAATATGTAAGTGACTTCTCACAATATTAGAGTCACTTTGCACCTTATAAGAGTCACTTGCCATCATATATTAGTACAATTAACATGTTAATATCATGTACATGCAATTAGAAATCCTTTTACGACCTCTTAGTGCCACATTCATACAAGTCAATTTTGGTCCACATTTTGGTTATAATTAACCATGTAAGTCACTTTTCACCATATTAGAGTCATTTTGCACCCTATACGAGTCACTTTCCACCAAATATTTGTACAATTAACATGTTAACATCATATACATCCGATTTGACATCCTTTTACCACCTCTTAGTTCCACTATAATACAGGTTAATTTTGTTCCAAATTTTTGTTCTAATCAACCATGTAAGTCTCTTTTCACCATACTAGAGTCATTTTGGACCTTATAAGAGTCACATTCCACCATGTATACAACAATTAACATGTTAACATCATATACATCCAATTTGACATACTTTTACCACCTATTAATGCCACTTTCATACAAGTTCATTTTTTCCCACATTTTCGCTCTAATCAACCATGTAAGTCACTTTTCACCATATTAGAGTCACTTTGCACCCTATAAGAGTCACTTGCCACCATATATTGATACAATTAACATGTTAACATCACGTACATGCAATTAGACATCCTTTAACCACCTCTTGGTACCCCTTTCCTACAAGTCAATTTTGGGCCATATTTTGGCTCTAATCAATCATGTAAGTTACTTCTCACCATATTAGAGTCACTTTGCACCCTATATGAGTCACATTCCACAACCTATTTGTATAATTAACATGTTAACATCATATACATCCAATTTGACATCCTTTTACCACATCTTAATTCCACTTTCATACAGGTCAATTTTGTTCCACATTTTGGTTCTAATCAACCATGTAAGTCACTTTTCACCATAATAGAGTCACTTTGCACCCTATAAGAGTCACTTTCCACCATATATACAACAATTGATATGTTAACATCATATACATCTAATTTGATATCCTTTTACCACATATTAATGCCACTTTCATAAAGTTAATTTAGTTCCACAGTTTGAATCAAATCTACCATGTAAGTCACTTTTCACCATATTAGAGTCACTTTGCACCCTATAAGAGTCACTTGCCACCATATATTGATACAATTAACATGTTAACATCATGTACATGTAATTAGACATTCTTTAACCACCTCTTGGTACCCCTTTCTTACAAGTCAATTTTGGGCCACATTTTCGCTCTAATCAAACATGTAAGTGACTTCTCACAATATTAGAGTCACTTTGCACCTTATAAAAGTAACTTGCCATCATATATTGGTACAATTAACATGTTAACATCATGTACATGCAATTAGAAATCCTTTTACCACCTTTTAGAGCCACATTCATACAAGTAAATTTTGGTCCACATTTTGGTTCTAATTAACCATGTAAGTCACTTTTCACCATATTAGAGTCATTTTGCACCCTATATGAGTCACTTTCCACCAAATATTTGTACAATTAACATGTTAACATCATATACATCCGATTTGACATCCTTTTACCACCTCTTAATTCAACTTTCATACAGGTCAATTTTGTTCCACATTTTGGTTCTAATCAACCATGTAAGTCTCTTTTCACCATATTAGAGTCATTTTGCACCCTATAAGAGTCACTTCCCACCATATATTGATATAATTAACATGTTAACATCATGTACGTGCAGTTAGACATCCTTTAAGCACCTCTTGGTACCCCTTTTCTACAAGTCAATTTTGGGCCACATTTTGGCTCTAATCAATCATGTAAGTTACTTCTCACCATATTAGAGTCACTTTGCACCTTATATGAGTCACTTTTCACAACCTATTTGTATAATTAACATGTTAACATCATATACATCCAATTTGACACCGTTTTACCACATCTTAATTCCACTTTCATACAGGTCAATTTTGTTCCACATTTTGGTTCTAATCAACCATGTAAGTCACTTTTCACCATATTAGAGTCACTTTTTACCCTATAAGAGTCACTTTCCACCATATATACAACAATTGATATGTTAACATCATATACATCTAATTTTACATCCTTTTACCAGCTATTAATGCCACTTTCATACAAGTTAATTTTGTTCCACATATTGGCTCTAATCAATCATGTAAGTCACTTTTCACCATATTAGAGTCACTTTGCACTTTATAAGTCACTTGCCACCATATATTGTTAAAATTAACATGTTAACATCATGTACATGCAATTAGACATTCATTAACCACCTCTTGGTACCCCTTTCTTACAAGTCAATTTTGGGCCATATTTTGGCTCTAATCAAACATGGAATTGACTTCTCATAATATTAGAGTCAGTTTCCACCTTATAAGAGTCACTTGCCATCATATATTGGTACAATTACCATGTTAACATCATGTACATGCAATTAGAAATCCTTTTACCACCTTTTAGTGCCACATTCATACAAGTAAATTTTGGTCCACATTTTGGTTCTAATCAACCATGTAAGTCACTTTTTACCATATTAGAGTCATTTTGCACTCTATATGAGTCACTTTCCACCAAATATTTTTAAAATTAACATGTTAATTCATATACATCCGATTTGACATCCTTTTACCACATCTTAATTCCACTTTCATACAGGTCAATTTTGTTCCATATTTTGGTTCTAATCAACCATGTAAGTCACTTTTCACCATTTTAGAGTCACTTTGCACCCTATAAGAGTCATTTTCCACCATATATACAACAATTGATATGTTAACATCATATATATCTAATTTGACATCCTTATACCAGCTATTAATGCCACTTTCATACAAGTTAATGTTGTTCCATATTTTGGCTCTAATCAACCATGTAAGTCACTTTTCACCATATTAGAGTCACTTTGCACCTTATAAGAGTCACTTGCCACCATATATTGATACAATTAACATGTTAACATCATGTACATGCAATTAAACATCCTTTAACTACCTCTTGGTACCCCTTTTATACAAGTCAATTGTTGGCTACATTTTGGCTCTAATCAAATATGTAAGTGACTTCTCACAATATTAGAGTCACTTTGCACCTTATAAGAGTCACTTGCCATCATATATTAGTACAATTAACATGTTAATATCATGTACATGCAATTAGAAATCCTTTTACGACCTCTTAGTGCCACATTCATACAAGTCAATTTTGGTCCACATTTTGGTTATAATTAACCATGTAAGTCACTTTTCACCATATTAGAGTCATTTTGCACCCTATATGAGTCACTTTCCACCAAATATTTGTACAATTAACATGTTAACATCATATACATCCGATTTGACATCCTTTTACCACCTCTTAGTTCCACTTTAATACAGGTTAATTTTGTTCCAAATTTTTGTTCTAATCAACCATGTAAGTCTCTTTTCACCATACTAGAGTCATTTTGGACCTTATAAGAGTCACATTCCACCATGTATACAACAATTAACATGTTAACATCATATATATCTAATTTGATATCCTTTTACCACATATTAATGCCACTTTCATAAAGTCAATTTAGTTCCACAGTTTGAATCAAATCTACCATGTAAGTCACTTTTCACCATATTAGAGTCACTTTGCACCCTATAAGAGTCACTTGCCACCATATATTGATACAATTAACATGTTAACATCATGTACATGTAATTAGACATCCTTTAACCACCTCTTGGTACCCCTTTCTTACAAGTCAATTTTGGGCCACATTTTGGCTCTAATCAAACATGTAAGTAACTTCTCACAATATTAGAGTCACTTTGCACCTTATAAGAGTAACTTGCCATCATATATTGGTACAATTAACATGTTAACATCATGTACATGCAATTAGAAATCCTTTTACCACCTTTTAGAGCCACATTCATACAAGTAAATTTTGGTCCACATTTTGGTTCTAATTAACCATGTAAGTCACTTTTCAACATATTAGAGTCATTTTGCACCCTATATGAGTCACTTTCCACCAAATATTTGTACAATTAACATGTTAACATCATATACATCCGATTTGACATCCTTTTACCACCTCTTAATTCAACTTTCATACAGGTCAATTTTGTTCCACATTTTGGTTCTAATCAACCATGTAAGTCTCTTTTCACCATATTAGAGTTATTTTGCACCCTATAAGAGTCACTTCCCACCATATATTGATATAATTAACATGTTAACATCATGTACGTGCAGTTAGACATCCTTTAAGCACCTCTTGGTACCCCTTTTCTACAAGTCAATTTTGGGCCACATTTTGGCTCTAATCAATCATGTAAGTTACTTCTCACCATATTAGAGTCACTTTGAACCTTATATGAGTCACTTTTCACAACCTATTTGTATAATTAACATGTTAACATCATATACATCCAATTTGACACCGTTTTACCACATCTTAATTCCACTTTCATACAGGTCAATTTTGTTCCACATTTTGGTTCTAATCAACCATGTAAGTCACTTTTCACTATATTAGAGTCACTTTTTACCCTATAAGAGTCACTTTCCACCATATATACAACAATTGATATGTTAACATCATCTACATCTAATTTTACATCCTTTTACCAGTTATTAATGCCACTTTCATACAAGTTAATTTTGTTCCACATATTGGCTCTAATCAATCATGTAAGTCACTTTTCACCATATTAGAGTCACTTTGCACTTTATAAGTCACTTGCCACCATATATTGCTAAAATTAACATGTTAGCATCATGTACATGCAATTAGACATTCATTAACCACCTCTTGGTATCCCTTTCTTACAAGTCAATTTTGGGCCATATTTTGGCTCTAATCAAACATGGAATTGACTTCTCACAATATTAGAGTCAGTTTCCACCTTATAAGAGTCACTTACCATCATATATTGGTACAATTACCATGTTAACATCATGTACATGCAATTAGAAATCCTTTTACAACCTTTTAGTGCTACATTCATACAAGTAAATTTTGGTCCATATTTTGGTTCTAATCAACCATGTAAGTCACTTTTCACCATATTAGAGTCATTTTGCACTCTATATGAGTCGCTTTCCACCAAATATTTGTAAAATTAACATGTTAATATCATATACATCCGATTTGACATCCTTTTACCACATCTTAATTCCACTTTCATACAGGTCAATTTTGTTCCACATTTTGGTTCTAATCAACCATGTAAGTCACTTTTCACCATTTTAGAGTCACTTTGCACCTTATAAGAGTCACTTTCCACCATATATACAACAATTGATATGTTAACATCATATACATCTAATTTGACATCCTTATACCAGCTATTAATGCCACTTTCATACAAGTTAATGTTGTTCCACATTTTGGCTTTAATCAACCATGTAAGTCACTTTTCACCATATTAGAGTCACTTGCCACCATATATTGATAAAATTAATTATATACATGCAATTAAACATCCTTTAACTACCTCTTGGTACCCCTTTTATACAAGTCAATTGTTGGCTACATTTTTGGCTCTAATCAAATATGTAAGTGACTTCTCAAAATATTAGAGTCACTTTGCACCTTATAAGAGTCACTTGACATCATATATTAGTACAATTAACATGTTAATATCATGTACATGCAATTAGAAATCCTTTTACGACCTCTTAATGCCACATTCATACAAGTCAATTTTGGTCCACATTTTGGTTATAATTAACCATGTAAGTCACTTTTCACCATATTAGAGTCATTTTGCACCCTATATGAGTCACTTTCCACCAAATATTTGTACAATTAACATGTTAACATCATATACATCCGATTTGCATCCTTTTACTACCTCTTAGTTCCACTTTAATACAGGTTAATTTTGTTCCAAATTTTTGTTCTAATCAACCATGTAAGTCTTTTTTCACCATACTAGAGTCATTTTGGACCTTATAAGAGTCACATTCCACCATGTATACAACAATTAACATGTTAACATCATATACATCCAATTTGACATACTTTTACCACCTATTAATGCCACTTTCATACAAGTTTATTTTTTCCCACATTTTGGCTCTAATCAACCATGTAAGTCACTTTTCACCATATTAGAGTCACTTTGCACCCTATAAGAGTCACTTGCCACCATATATTGATACAATTAACATGTTAACATCACGTACATGCAATTAGACATCCTTTAACCACCTCTTGGTACCCCTTTCCTACAAGTCAATTTTGGGCCATATTTTGGCTCTAATCAATCATGTAAGTTACTTCTCACCATATTAGAGTCACTTTGCACCCTATATGAGTCACATTCCACAACCTATTTGTATAATTAACATGTTAACATCATAGACATCCAATTTGACATCCTTTTACCACATCTTAATTCCACTTTCATACAGGTCAATTTTGTTCCACATTTTGGTTCTAATCAACCATGTAAGTCACTTTTCACCATAATAGAGTCACTTTGCACCCTATAAGACTCACTTTTCACCATATATACAACAATTGATATGTTAACATCATATACATCTAATTTGATATCCTTTTACCACATATTAATGCCACTTTCATAAAGTTAATTTAGTTCCACAGTTTGAATCAAATCTACAATGTAAGTCACTTTTCACCATATTAGAGTCACTTTGCACCCTATAAGAGTCACTTTCCACCATATATTGATACAATTAACATGTTAACATCATGTACATGTAATTAGACATTCTTTAACCACCTCTTGGTACCCCTTTCTTACAAGTCAATTTTGGGCCACATTTTGGCTCTAATCAAACATGTAAGTGACTTCTCACAATATTAGAGTCACTTTGCACCTTATAAGAGTAACTTGCCATCATATATTGGTACAATTAACATGTTAACATCATGTACATGCAATTAGAAATCCTTTTACCACCTTTTAGAGCCACATTCATACAAGTAAATTTTGGTCCATATTTTGGTTCTAATTAACCATGTAAGTCACTTTTCACCATATTAGAGTCATTTTGCACCCTATATGAGTCACTTTCCACCAAATATTTGTACAATTAACATGTTAACATCATATACATCCGATTTGACATCCTTTTACCACCTCTTAATTCAACTTTCATACAGGTCAATTTTGTTCCACATTTTGGTTTAATCAACCATGTAAGTCTCTTTTCACCATATTAGAGTCATTTTGCACCCTATAAGAGTCACTTCCCACCATATATTGATACAATTAACATGTTAACATCATGTACGTGCAGTTAGACATCCTTTAAGCACCTCTTGGTACCCCTTTTCTACAAGTCAATTTTGGGCCACATTTTGGCTCTAATCAATCATGTAAGTTACTTCTCACCATATTAGAGTCACTTTGCACCTTATATGAGTCACTTTTCACAACCTATTTGTATAAATAACATGTTAACATCATATACATCCAATTTGACACCATTTTACCACATCTTAATTCCACTTTCATACAGGTCAATTTTGTTCCACATTTTGGTTCTAATCAACCATGTAAGTCACTTTTCACCATATTAGAGTCACTTTGCACCCTATAAGAGTCACTTTCCACCATATATACAACAATTGATATGTTAACATCATATACATCTAATTTTACATCCTTTTACCAGCTATTAATGCCACTTTCATACAAGTTAATTTTGTTCCACATATTGGCTCTAATCAATCATGTAAGTCACTTTTCACCATATTAGAGTCACTTTGCACTTTATAAGTCACTTGCCACCATATATTGCTAAAATTAACATGTTAACATCATGTACATGCAATTAGACATTCATTAACCACCTCTTGGTACCCCTTTCTTACAAGTCAATTTTGGGCCACATTTTGGCTCTAATCAAACATGTAATTGACTTCTCAGAATATTAGAGTCACTTTCCACCTTATAAGAGTCACTTGCCATCATATATTGGTACAATTAACATGTTAACATCATGTACATGCAATTAGAAATCCTTTTACCACCTTTCAGTGCCACATTCATACAAGTAAAATTTGGTCCACATTTTGGTTCTAATCAACCATGTAAGTCACTTTTCACCATATTAGAGTTGTAAGTCATATGTCATAGCCTATTTGTATATTCGAGGATTCAACTCAACTCAAATAAGAATGTAATAAGTAAATAGTGGATCGACCGTCAGAGAGATCTCGCAAAGTAATATCTGTCAAAGGATTCAGAAACAAGGTTCATCTACAGACTTGAGGAGTTAATTCACTGGAAGAAGTTCAAGAAGTTGATCATGCCTCAGTGATATAAATCAAGATCGTGGATTTAATCAAGTGACAGAGATCTCGTCAGAGTATCATTAATTACAAGGATTTAATCTGAAGAAAATCAAAGTATCAAAGTCAAGACATGAAGAAACATCACGGAAGTTAGTCACTCATGAACCAGACAGTACATCGAGTGTCAACATTGAAGTGGTGGAATTGATTCATAATTTTCAGTGATTTTCAGAAGATCTACAGAAGGATGGGTGCTGTTGAAGACTAGAATTAATTCTCTATTAATTAATTAAGTCATCTAATTTAATTAAGAAAATAAATTATATCTGCGAAGAATAATTTATTTATTAATTGAATTAATTGATTAATTAATTCTGAATTAATTTTAGGAATTTTCAGAATTTAAATTGGATTAAAATCTGCATTAAATCAACAAGACAATTGAAAATGAACTAGCATGACAATCAGGATTGTCATACCGATTGTCATGCTAGGCCATTTTCAATAGTCTCACCGAAAGTTACACTAGGAGAAGGATTGTCTTGCTAGTTCATTCTGATTGTCATGCTAGTTCATTCAGATTGTCATGCTAGTTCATTCAGATTGTCTTGCTAGTTCAATCCATTGTCCTACCGAAAGTCTTGCCAGCTATAGGATTGTCATGCCAATTCAATTCTATTCGGCTGTTGATTAAAAAGAAGCAGAGAAGCAGCATCTCAATCATCCAGAACACAGAAGTCAAGAACAAAGCAGAAAAGAAAAACAAGAAGAAATATTTCATCTTTTCATCTGCATACTTCAAGATTAAATTTCTAGATTGTAAAGTTAAATCCAATCCACTAGAAATTTTTATCTTGCTCTTGTGTAACAATCTAGCGGATTAAAATCCCTAAAACTTAATCTCAAATCGCGTTTAGCATTTGATTCTAATTATTGCAAAAATAGAAAAAGTTCATGTCGAATTTATTCTAAATTTGTGATAATTAATTTGAGATTAATTCCTTGTAATCGATACAGTTGTTGTAACACCTTTCAAGTTTAATAATATTCTTATTTAACTTGAATTTTGTTTCATATTTTTTATTCCGCATTTAATTCGATTATTCGGTACTGTTTGTATTCAACCCCCCTTCTACAAACACATTGGGACCTAACAATTGGTATCAGAGCCTTCTGATTAACGAACAAATCAAGATCCTAGACTTTTGTGATTTTTCAACTCCTTGAATTTTTATTTATTCAAAAATTCATAATGACTTCACATAAAGTTGGAACCGTTAAAATTCCACAATTTGATAAAGAGAATTATATCATGTGGAAGAAGAAGATGCTATTATTTTTACAAGTTGCAAATCCCAAATATTCAAACTTGTTAAAGAAGGGTATAAAAACTCCGATGGTTATTGAACCGGAGGTAATAATAGATGGTGTGGTGACTACTAAAGCTAGAACCTATCCAAAAGAGCCCGAAGATTTTACTCCTGCTGAGAAGGAAGAAGCCTCCTTGGATGCCAGCCTTCAATTAATATTAATTGATTCCCTTGATCCCTTGATGAACAGACATGTGATGAACTGTAAAAATTCTAAACACATGTGGGAAACTATTGAGGTAATTAATGAAGGCACAGAGGAAGTTAGGGAGAACAAGTTGGAAATCCTAACCTCTGAATATGAACATTTCAAATCAAATCCAGGAGAAGGAATTACTGAAGTGTTTGAGAGGTACAATGCGTTGATCAACAACCTGAACATCAATGGAAAGTATTATTCAATCAGGGAGGTCAACAAAAAGTTCCTTTTAACACTGCCAGCTCATCTTGAACATAGAATCACTGCCATTAGAGAAGCTAGAGATCTGAGTGAGATTTCTTTGGACAGGCTCTATGGAGTGTTAAAAACCTATGAGTTGGAGCAGATTCAACAGAAGGAAGTCTACGGGAATGATAGAATGGTCAGCACATCTACTGCACTTACAGCTGAAGGTCAACAACAACAACAATCTCAACAGTTAGAAAGAATGGTACAGTTTTCCAAGGGTGAGGAAAATGAGTTAGTAGCAGAATATGATCCTCCTACTACAAATCAATCAAGTGATGATTTTTATTCCTTGGAAGAGCTGGAGCAATTGGAAGACGAGTCAATGGCCCAAATTGTCAAGAGATTCTCCCATGTCAGATTCAAGAGGAATCCCAAGCTTAAGTACAAGTCCAACTACAACAAATTCCAGAAAGGTGGATCTTCATCCTCTAACACCAGCAGTGGTGGATACAAAACAGGGATGGTTGATCGGAGCACCATTAGATGCTATAACTGCAATGAGTTAGGACACTTTGCCACAGAATGTAGGAAGCCAAAGCAAGTAAGAAAGAACTCTGAAAGGGCTTATCTGGCAAAGGGAAGAAGCTGGGATGATACTGACAGTGAAGATGAAGATGAAGGAAATCTTGCTCTTATGGCTATTGATGGAAAAGCTTCATCGTCAAGAATAGAGGTAAAACTTTCTGATGCTGAAATGGTTTATCATCTAAGAGGTAACTTAGATTGTGCACGTCGTGATAATGAACTGTTAAGTTTACAGATCACAGACCTTGAGAAAGAGGTCAATGAATTAAGACTTGTGCACATTAATCAAGACAAATTAAAAGAACAGGTATCTTTTCTAGAGAATAGAGTTGACTGTTATAGAAAACTCGAAACTATTCTCAAAGACAAGATCACCGGTCTTGAGACTAAGGTTAGAGCCTACTTCAATTCTTGTTCGAAGGCTAAAGAGTTCTACAGTAAGCAAGCTGTTAATCAAACATCTGGAATAGGTTATGATTACAATGCTGCTATTGGAGAATTAGGCATAAACTCCCCTCCTCATGTCTGTGCTAAAGGGAGGGAAGTACCACATGTGCTTAAGGGTGTTGATGAACCCCTCTATAAAGCATCAATTGCTGAACCATTTGATGCGACCTCTTCTGTTATTCAAGAAGAAATACGTGCTGAAGATCTTGCTAATGAGAAGGTTGTTTCCAAGTCAAGTGTGTCGAAAGTTCCAGTCAAAGTTGTGAAAGCAACTGAGACTAACTCAGACACACATGAGTTGGATAACAAAAATGCCATGTCTACAATGCATAAATTGCCTGCTGTTAATCACTCTCATAAAGCATGTGGTGTTTCTAATTGTATGTCTTGTGCTTTTAATATGATGTATGCTTATTTTAATGGTAAGCATGTGTCTAATGATAAGACTACTCCTCGTCAGCATGTGAATAACAAGAAACATGATAGGTGTAAGACTGCTAGTCCTTCTAAGGCTAGAAAGGAGACATTTGTGCCTAAGCTTAAACAGAAATTTGTTAAGGCTGTTTACAAGGTCAAATGTTCAGTCATTGAGGATGTTGAGACCATTAAAATTAAAAATGTTGTTTTGCCTGACAAAGGACAATTCTACAAGTGTGCCGGGCCCAACCAAGTTTGGGTTCCGAAGAAGGTCTAATCCATTTGTAGTGCAGGGCATTAAACAGGTGTAACCGGTAGTGTGGATTCTTGACAGTGGATCATCAAGACATATGACCGGAGATAGAGCCCTACTATAAAATGTGGTTGAGAAAGCTGGCCCCCTGGTTACCTTTGGAGATAACAGCAAAGGTTTATCTGAGGGATATGGCTGTTTGCAAGCTGGGAATGTTATCATTGTAATTTTGTATATTGTGCTAGGTTATTATCAGGAAGCAGTATCTAACATATAGCACCAGTGACGAGACTTGAGAATATTACGACATATCAAGCACCTGCTGCACATTACACTTGGAATTGTACTCTAGTAAGATGTGTACAAGTGTACTCCTGGTTGGTAAGTCAAAAGAGGAAGTCAGTGCACCACAGTTCATGAACTTTGCAGTTGCAGATCTATTGGACTATGCAATCTCTTCTTCACAATCTCACTTCAGGTTGGTATGAACTAGTATACTGCTCAAGCAATTGTCAAGGACATGGTATGGCACTCTAACTGCAGTTACAATTTTATATGAATAAGTAGAGTCGTCATATTTATAACTATCTTATCACTAAGCACAATCATATTGTTTTATATGTGCAGTGGTATATTGTTTATGCAACATAATAATTAGTATCTAAAGTACTTGACAAGTATCGGTCAATGACATCTTGTTAACATTATGTTGCAGATATTTGTAAGCTTTTGACATGAATGAGAATTACTTAGACTTTACCCTAAGTGATCAATGTTTTATCAAAAACTCATTCATATTGAAAAACAAAATCAAACTTCTTTCTACATTATTTTCTCTCTATTACCATATATTCTGTGTTACAGGTTCAGTCTCCAATGACTTTCTTTCATTGACAGTCATGAGGTTGAAAACCCACAACGTCTATCCCAGACTGTAAAGACAAACACAAAAACAGAACCAACCAACACTCTCTTACCACTAAATGTAGTATGAATGAGCGTGAGGGAGATAGTGCCTTAGTGCACCACATAAGGAAGGTTCTGTAGTCAACCCAGTAGCTCTGTCTCCTACATAGATGAGTAGTATTTAAACCGAGACAACTGCTAGCCCCCATACATCTTCTCAAAAAGATGTAATGGCTGAAAAGGCACAAAAACAGTTACTAGATTCATTCTCTCAACAGGGTGAGTCTATTGAATTTTGCCTGTCGGCCAAGGTATCCGATGTAGTGTCACCACTTCAAACATAAACAATTCTTGATGCACAAGCAGAGGTTACACACACAAAGGATGAGTTGACGGAAATAAGAGTTTCGACCATTTTAAGGTCAGATTCGATTGTTCAAGGTTTTTTAGTGGACCAATTGCCTTTACAGGTGTTAGGAGAGGATACTGATCCAAAAGCCATATGTCAGTGGTCAGTGTCTACCTCCCCAGGCTTAAATCCCCTGGATGCATCTGCGGATAGTGGATCTGACATAGGTGCAGATCGTCAACTTGTTGACAATGATTCAGATATTACCTGATAAGTCACAAGGAAGTGTCTTCACAGACATTAGAAGGGAACTTTGATCTTTATGCTAAAATCGTTGGATCATTGTTTACCTTCCCAGAATTCAAATCTGGAACCCTAAAAGGGAAACTAGCAACTTGTAGATTATGACTCAGATTTATCTGACGAGTTTAACAAGGATGGGGATTTGTGAACTCCCATTGCACCACCTGTGACCTCCTTTAAGGATGGCTAAGGTGATTTTCCTTGCAGGTACAGCTGGATTATGGAGCTATGAGAGAAGAGTGATACACTTGTGAGAATGAGTGTAAACACGAGTGGAAAGAAGAGTGAAACACATGTGAGGTATACTAAACAGAATCACACACTCACAGTGAGGAAGAAAGAGAAACTACTTGTTATTTCTTTTCCAACCAAGTGATATATGAGAACTCCTTCAGACGACGGCATACATTCCTTCTTTAAGGGGGAGATAAAAGCTTAAGTAATAGTTTGGAGGATTCCTCAACTAAGGGGGAGAAATAGCAGGGAGGAAGAAAAAGATCCTACATGTACACTACACCACACCATTGTTGTTTGTAACTACGGATCCTATTGTACGGGAGAGGTGGTAAACACAAGGTGATTTTCTAGTAAGGGAAGAAGCTGTTAGGGGAGTACCACTGGTTTTTATCTGCGGATCCTATTGTACGGGAGAGGTGGTAAACGAAGGTGATCTTCTTTAATCAGTTGATTCTCATAGGGGGAGAAGCAAGAGAGATATGGGCTTCTCAACAGGAAATGTAGTTGTACAAATGAAGATGGAACTACTTGAAGATATGTTCAGTCTAGAGGAACATCTACTTGGAATCTGGAAAATGTTAAATCTCATCCAGAACTTTTCTGCTATTTACTTTGCATGTATGTTTATATCTTTTTCTTATTTGTTAGTTGAGTTATCCTCTAGGTATTTGTGTGTTATTGTCTAACAAACAAATAGGGGGAGATTGTAAGTCATATGTCATAGCCTATTTGTATATTTGAGGATTCAACTCAACTCAAATAAGAATGTAATAAGTAAATAGTGGATCGACCGTCAGAGAGATCTCGCAAAGTAATATCTGTCAAAGGATTCAGAAACAAGGTTCATCTACAGACTTGAGGAGTTAATTCACTGGAAGAAGTTCAAGAAGTTGATCATGCCTCAGTGATATAAATCAAGATCGTGGATTTAATCAAGTGACAGAGATCTCGTCAGAGTATCATTAATTACAAGGATTTAATCTGAAGAAAATCAAAGTGTTAAAGTCAAGACATGAAGAAACATCACGGAAGTTAGTCACTCATGAACCAGACAGTACATCGAGTGTCAACATTGAAGTGGTGGAATTGATTCATAATTTTCAGTGATTTTCAGAAGATCTGCAGAAGGATGGGTGTTGTTGAAGACTAGAATTAATTCTCTATTAATTAATTAAGTCATCTAATTTAATTAAGAAAATAAATTATATCTGCGAAGAATAATTTATTTATTAATTGAATTAATTGATTAATTAATTCTGAATTAATTTTAGGAATTTTCAGAATTTAAATTGGATTAAAATCTGCATTAAATCAACAAGACAATTGAAAATGAACTAGCATGACAATCAGGATTGTCATACCGATTGTCATGCTAGGCCATTTTCAATAGTCTCACCGAAAGTTACACTAGGAGAAGGATTGTCTTGCTAGTTCATTCTGATTGTCATGCTAGTTCATTCAGATTGTCATGCTAGTTCATTCAGATTGTCTTGCTAGTTCAATCCATTGTCCTACCGAAAGTCTTGCCAGCTATAGGATTGTCATGCCAATTCAATTCTATTCGGCTGTTGATTAAAAAGAAGCAGAGAAGCAGCATCTCAATCATCCAGAACACAGAAGTCAAGAACAAAGCAGAAAAGAAAAACAAGAAGAAATATTTCATCTTTTCATCTGCATACTTCAAGATTAAATTTCTAGATTGTAAAGTTAAATCCAATCCACTAGAAATCTTTATCTTGCTCTTGTGTAACAATCTAGCGGATTAAAATCCCTAGAACTTAATCTCAAATCGCGTTTAGCATTTGATTCTAATTATTGCAAAAATAGAAAAAGTTCATGTCGAATTTATTCTAAATTTGTGATAATTAATTTGAGATTAATTCCTTGTAATCGATACAGTTGTTGTAACACCTTTCAAGTTTAATAATATTCTTATTTAACTTGAATTTTGTTTCACATTTTTTATTCCGCATTTAATTCGATTATTCGGTACTGTTTATATTCAACCCCCCTTCTACAAACACATTGGGACCTAACAAGAGTCATTTTGCACTCTATATGAGTCACTTTCCACCAAATATTTGTAAAATTAAAATGTTAACATCTTATACATCCGATTTGACATCCTTTTACCACATTTTAATTTCACTTTCATACAGGTCAATTTTGTTCCACATTTTGGTTCTAATCAACCATGTAAGTCACTTTTCACCATATTAGAGTCACTTTGCACCCTATAAGAGTCACTTTCCACCATATATACAATAATTGATATGTTAACATCATATACATCTAATTTGACATCCTTTTACCAGCTATTAATGCCACTTTCATACAAGTTAATTTTGCTCCACATTTTGGCTCTAATCAACCATGTAAGTCACTTTTCACCATATTAGAGTCACTTTGCACCTTATGAGTCACTTGCCACCATATATTGATACAATTAACATGTTAACATCATGTACATGCAATTAGACATCCTTTAACTACCTCTTGGTACCCCTTTCTTACAAGTCAATTTTTGGCTACATTTTGGCTCTAATCAAATATGTAAGTCACTTGCCATCATATATTAGTACATTTAACATGTTAATATCATGTACATGCAATTAGAAATCCTTTTACCACCTCTTAGTGCCACATTCATACAAGTCAATTTTGGTCCACATTTTGGTTATAATTAACCATGTAAGTAACTTTTCACCATATTAGAGTCATTTTGCACCCTATATAAGTCACTTTCCACCAAATATTTGTACAGTTAACATGTTAACATCATATACATCCGATTTGACATCCTTTTACCACCTCTTAATTCCACTTTCATACAGGTTAATTTTGTTCCAAATTTTTGTTCTAATCAACCATGTAAGTCTCTTTTCACCATACTAGAGTCATTTTGAACCCTATAAGAGTCACATTCCACCATGTATACAACAATTAACATTTTAACATCATATACATCCAATTTGACATACTTTTACCACCTATTAATGCCACTTACATACAAGTTAATTTTTTCCCACATTTTGGCTCTAATCAACCATGTAAGTCACTTTTCACCATATTAGAGTCACTTTGCACCCTATAAGAGTCACTTGAAACCATATATTCATATAAATAACATGTTAACATCATGTATATGCAATTAGACATCCTTTAACCACCTCTAGGTACCCCTTTCCTACAAGTCAATTTTGGGCCACATTTTGGCTCTAATCAATCATGTAAGTTACTTCTCACCATATTAGAGTCACTTTGCACCCTATATGAGTCACTTTCCACAACCTATTTGTATAATTAACATGTTAACATCATATACATCCGATTTGACATCCTTTTACCACATCTTAATTTCACTTTCATACACGTCAATTTTGTTCCACATTTTGGTTCTAATCAACCATGTAAGTCATTTTTTACCATATTAGAGTCACTTTGCACCCTATAAGGGTCACTTTCCACCATATATACAACAATTGATATGTTAACATCATATACATCTAATTTGATATCCTTTTACCACATATTAATGCCACTTTCGTAAAGTTAATTCAGCTCCACATTTTGGATCAAATCAACCATGTAAGTCACTTTTCACCATATTAGAGTCACTTTGCACCCTATAAGAGTCACTTGCCACCATATATTGATACAACTAACATGTTAACATCATGTACATGTAATTAGACATCCTTTAGCCACCTCTTGGTACCCCTTTCTTACAACTCAATTTTGGGCCACATTTTGGCTCTAATCAAACATGTAAGTGACTTCTCACAATATTAGAGTCACTTTGCACCTTATAAGAGTCACTTGTGTTAGGTCCCAATTTGTTTGTAGAAGGGGGGTTGAATGCAAACAATACCGTTTCGTCGAATAAAATGCGGAATAAAATTGTGAAACAAAATTCAAGTTAAATAAAACTTTTATTAAACTTGAAAGGTGTTACAACTACGGTATCGATTACAAGGGTTTAATCTCAAATCAATTATTACAAATTTAGAATAAATTCGACATGAACTTTTTCTATTTTTGTAATTAAAAGATCAAATGCTAAAAGCGATTTGAGATTAAGTTCTAGGGATTTTAATCCGCTAGATTGATATACAAGAACAAGATAAGTAATTCTAGTGGTTTGGATTTAACATTAACAAGCTAGAATATTTGATCTTGAATAAGCAGATGGAAGATGAAATATTTTTCTTTTGTTCTCTGCTTTTTCTTGTTCTGTATCTTGCTGCTCTGTTTTTGATGAATGTTATTTTGAGATAGTGTCTTCTGCTTCTTTTAAACAATCACAGCCGAAGTTGTTGAGAACTGGTGTGACAATCCATTTGAGCTTGAATGACTTTCGGTGAGACAATCTATTAGAGCTAGGAAGACAATTAAAATGAACTAGCAAGACTTTCGGTATGACTATTGATTGTCATACCGATTGTCATATTAGTTCAAATGAAATTGTTTTTCTGAATACATAATTGAATTTAATCTAAGTAAAAATTCTATCAAAACAATCAACTGAATTAGTAAGACATTCGGTATGACTATCAATTGTCATACCGATTGTCATACTAGTACAATCAGTTGTCTTTTTAGAATTATCACAGATTTTAATCAATTAATATTCTGAAAATCCTCATTATTAATTCTAAATTAATTAATCAATTTAATTCAATTAATCAATAAATTAATCCTTGCAGAGTTAATTTATTTTCTTAATTAAATTATATGACTTAATTAATTAATAGAGAATTAATACTAACCCTGAGCAGCATCCATTCTTCAGACAATCTTCGAGACTTATGAATCAATTCCGTCACTTCAATGCTGACACTCGATGTACTGTCTGGTTCATGAGTGACTAACTTTCGTGACGTTTCTTCATGTCTTGACTTTGTTGTTCTGATTGAATCCTTGTAATAAATGATACCTTGACGAGATCTCTGTCACTTGATTAATTCCACGATCTTGATTTATATCACTGAGGCATGATCAACTTCTTGAACTTCTTCCAGTGAATCTTCAAGACTGCAGATGAACAATGTTTCTTTATTCTTTGACAGATGTTACTTTGTGAGATCTCTCTGATGCTTGATCCACTATTTACTTATTACATTCTTATTTGAGTTGAGTTAAATACTCGAATAAACGAGTAGGCTATGACATATGCCTTTCAATCTCCCCATATTTGCTTGTTAGACAATAACAACAAATACCTAGAGGATAACTCAACTAACAAATAAGAAAAAGATATGAACAGTAATGTAAAGTAAATAGCAGAAAAGTTCTGGATTATATTTAACATTTTCCAGATTCCAAATGAAATTTACAAGTGAATACAAGATAGATGTTCCTCTAGCCTGAACATATAACTACATTAGACTATCTTGATTCATAACGCTCTAATCATATTACATTGAGTTTTGAGCTAATTGACTTTAATTGTCTTCTCTTCTGACTTCACCTTCTTCTAAATCTTGAAGCAATTCCTTGTCAAAAACACGATCCTTTTCTGAAGTGAAGCTTGCAGGTCTGACTGGTTGAACTCCAACTGTCTTCAACTTATTCTTGAGTTGATTGTACCTTTTAACATTCTTCTCACAATAAGCTTGAATCAAGTCAGCAGCTTGAGTCTTCAACATGGATGAATATCCAGCTGTTCTCAAATGATGTTCCATCCAGACCAGATGCTTAGCTGAGTAGTCTTTAAGAGATTGTACATCTAGTTGACAGATTTGAAGACAATCAGACTTAAAGAATCTCACTTGATGAGGATTGTTGACCACTTGAGGACTAGCCCTGCTGGCAAACTCTTTAAGTCTTTCCCGAAGAACTTCATTCAACTCTGAGCTTCTTTTCACTTTGTTTAAAAGAACCCAAATCTCTGACAACGAACGATTCTCAAATAGATGAAGTGACACCTTGAATGATCCTTCACTCTGACAATATACAAAAATGCTCATCTCATTTAGGGATCTATCAAAAGCAGCTGTGATCCTTGAGACTTCAGTCTTGATAGCATTCATGTACATGTCATTGTTAGGATTTGAGATTTCCAGCTTGTCCAGAAGATGTAAGAACTGCCTATCATTGTTAGTGCATAGCTGAGGCATATCGAGTACTCTCCTAGCTTCATCCCACTTTCCACCAATCTTCAGTCTGACATCTCTTCTCCTTTCTTGAGCTTTAATGTCATGAAGACGTTGCTTTTGAAGAGTTTCTGTTCTTTGAATGTCTTTTCTCCTGTCAATGATCTGTGAGACCTTCTTAAGTTCAGCTTCTTTTCTTTGCATCTCTGACTGCTCTTTCTGAAATTCTTTCTCAAACCTAGGATCCACTGTATCTTCTTCTTCCCAATCTTCAAAATCACTTTCTTCTTCAGCTTCAAATAACCCATCTTTATCTTCCTGAGCTGGTTCAGTGGGAATGTCAAAAATATCGAAGTCATCCTGTTCTCCACTGTAGTAGGCATCATCAGCCTTTCCTTTATCTCCAGCAGAAGTATCTTTTTCTTTCCCTTTGGAACTACTCCCTCCTTTCTTCTCCCCCTTAGTTGAGGGATCCTCTACAGACTTTCCTTTGAAACCTCCACCACTTCCAGAGCCTGATCCTCCACCAGACGGTCCTTCAAAATAAGCTCTTTGTTCTTCATTAGGGCAATGAGAATTCTTGATCATGTAATATAAGTGCTTCATGCCTTCATTCAGATGTTCCATGCCCGTCTCTATTTTTAGAAATCTTGAGTTGTCCAGTGAATGATTCATCTCAACGAGGTCTTCAAGAGAAGTCATTCTTGTATGTAGGGAGCAGAAGTTGGATATGTCATCAGCTGATAAGTTTGGAGTGTCCTGAATAGAATTGAGCTTTGGTATTACAGCAGTCTTTAAATCTGAGATGTCATTCTTTATGATTGCAAGCTGATTGTCGACAGAGGTGGAAGAAGAAGACCGTTCAACCACTTGTGCTTTGAATGCTTGAGCTTCAGCTTGACTTTTAGCAAGTTCTTCTTTCAGGGCAGCAATCTGAGCTAACAGGTTGACAGTATCAGTGTCTGTGTGTGCTCTCACCTGAAGTTCACTCGTATTTGGTTCACTCATCTCACGTGCATGTGTTTCTCTCAATATGATTGCTCGTGAGGAGTCTTCCAATTGCTGTTCTTGTGTACCTGTATTAAAAATCACCCTAGCCTCTTCAAGAGAGGTCAGTGGTGGTGCAATGGGAATTCGCGAGTCCCGATCCTCAGTCAATGGTATCAAATCTTTTGGAATAGATGTCTGAATTGCTTCAGGGATAGATTGACCGAGTTGCCCTCCACTTTCTCCAGATAAATCTGCGAGTGGAGAATCCCATAAGGGAGCCAGAGTTGTTGGATCTGGGAGGGGAGAAAATGACTCTATTAAAGATGGCGGAGAGTCAGATTTTCCCTCTGAAGCATGTGACTGCTCTTCTGCCGTAACTATGGCAGGCACTGTAACCGACTCTACGTGCACTCCTCGCTGTGTGTCCTGAGTATTATCTGGGGAAGTGTATGGTTCCATTGTGAGTAATGGAATTGTGCTTGACTCAGTACAAGATGCCATGGCCCTATGGCGAATTTCAATAGATGCATCCTGTTGAGAGAATGCCTCTAGTAACTGTTCATTGGCCATTTCAAAGTCCATGTCCTGTTGGGAGGACAAGGATGGGCTTTCAGATGCCTCAGAATAGGTTTTTCTTTTCTTAGGAGGAGGCAGAGCTGAGGGTTCACTCATATTTGACATTGTACTACTTCCTAGTAATCTTCTGGGTAACATTTTAGACAGTGGGGGAGAGGGTGAGATAGAATGAGACTCTGTGTTTGGCTCTATGACCTGGGATTGAAGCTGTGGTTCTACAACTTCATGGTCAGCCCTATCAACCACTGAGGGTCTGTTAACAGAAGTAGGAAGAGAGTGAGAGTGAGGAGTTACTACCTGTAATGGAAGAGCCTGGGTGGCTTGAACCACTGGAGGTTGAGGTTGCTGTTCATGGCCGGGAAGATTAAAAGTAGGCAAGGGAATATAATTGGCCATGAAAGCAGATACAAGTACTGGTACTTGCATAAATTTGAAGGTTGTGTCTTGGCGAGTGTAAATCTTTTTGCTAACTGGTGGGGGTTCGGTTACAGCAGAGTTAGCAAAAAGTGCTTTGTGTTCAGGGGTGAGTAGATGATCTGCTATGAGCATAAGAAAACGAGCATAGTAACATGATACCCTACGATTTGTAGAATGATCACGTAAAGCAGAAGTTAGACGTCTCAAGAGAATGGGAAAAAGTAGTTTGCCAAAATTGATCCTTTGATTGAAAACAACCGCAAGACCAATATACTGCAGGGTGGAAGTAATGTTATGAAAATTAGATTTTGTGCAGTTGGCAAACACTTTGGAAAGTGTATCGAAGAATATATCCCATTCAGACACCAAATTTGATTTAGAAAGTTTGGTTAAATTGATCACCCCCTGATAGTGAATGGCATTGAAAAAATTTGTGATATCATTTTCAGAGGGTAAATTACAGAAATTGTCTAGTGGAAAATTTAAAGCACGATTGACGACTGTTTCATCAACTACATACTGTGTGTTTGCGATGGTGAATGAAAAAGATTTTGAATCATCGGCCACAGTAGAAGTTGTGCAAATCAGTCTAAGAAGATCGACGTTTAAAATCACATTTGATTTAATAGCAGAGCTAACAATCGAATGATCATTTAAAAATCTAATCCACGGCTTAAATTTTTCAACATCACATTTTTCCGGATTAAAATAACCAACTTGATTATGCGCGACAATTTGGAAATTGAGAGCCATTTTTTTTTTTAAAAGAATAATAATAAGACACAAGCTTTTCAGAATTTTAAGAATAATATTAAGAAAATTCGAATTAATTAAATTAATTTAATAATTCGAATTAAATTAATTATAATCGAAAAATTTAGACCGAAATGTATCTCGTTAAAATTCTTAACTCACAAGCACAATTTTGATAAACCAAAAGACACAAATCTGAAATTAAAATTAAAATGGAATTTGAAGGGGCAAATTGATTTTAATTTGATTTTTGCGTTTTTTATAATAATTTTTATTTTTTTAAGAAAATTTCAGCAGCACTTCTTTATGTATATACTTGTATGTATATATCACAAAGTGATGATTAAGTGTGCTGAGTAAAAACTCGAGCAAAGAAATGAATCAGATTTTTGGTTTGGTTTTGATCTTGTTCGAAGAGAGAGAAGAGAGTAAAAGAGAGTAAAAAACTGTTCAGATTTTTGAAAATGAACTGCTAAGTTGAATATGATTTAACATAACACAGCACATGCCTTTATATAACAGCTGGTATGACAATCCGGGATTGTCATACCGATTGTCATACCAGGCAAAAAGAAGGAAATAAAACAAATAAAATAAGTATTAAAAATATAACTGGTATGACAATCTGATAGTCATACCGATTGTCATACCAGTACAAAATAAAACAAGATTATTCTGATATTAATTTTATTACTGGCATGACAATCAATAGTCCTACCGATTGTCTTGCCAGTTATAAAATTAATCTGATTTTAAAATAAGCAGTCATTATTTACTAAAATGACTTTCAGCAAGACAATTTCAATTGTCTTGCCGATTGTCTTTCTAGAATAAGATAAAATAAGCATAACAGATTTATATTTTCATGTTTACTGGAATGATTTTCAGCAAGACAATTTTAATTGTCTTGCCGATTGTCTTTGCAGTAGAAAAACAAACTGAATATGCAAGTAACAGACTACTATTAATGTACTGAAACTTTATTACAAAATAGTAAAACTGAAATAAAAACTTATAATTTTTACAGAAAATAAGGAAAATATTTCAGAATTAATTATTTTTATTCCAACAATAGATTTCTGTTGAATTTTAGCAAATAAAATTCATAGAAAAATATTTTTAGAGGAAATAAAATATTCTGAGATATTTTAAATTAACAAGTAGAGTAAATAACATAGATAAAATAATATATATTACAAAGAAATAAGCAAGAAATATGATAAAATGATAAAATAAATTTGCAAATGAATTTTTCATTTATGAAAAATTCATTTGTAAATTCATTCAAGAACAGATTCCAGATATTAATTAAATTAATCACTAAAACTATTTAACATGCCCAATTTACCAACTAATCTGGTAAATGTGGATTCGTCAAGTGGTTTAGTGAAAATATCTGCTATTTGTTCTTCTGTTGGAACAAAAAATAGTTCAACAGTACCATTCATGACGTGCTCTCTAATAAAATGATACCTGATGTCAATGTGCTTTGTCCTCGAGTGCTGCACAGGGTTGTTGGTGATGGCTATTGCACTTGTATTGTCACATAAAATAGGAATCTTGTTCAATACAGAGCCATAGTCTCGTAGTTGGTTCCTAATCCACAAGATCTGAGCACAGCAGCTTCCAGCAGCCATATATTCAGCCTCGGCCGTTGAGTTGGAAACTGTTTGCTGTTTCTTGCTGTACCATGAGACTAGTCTGCTTCCTAAGAATTGACAACTTCCTGAGGTGCTTTTCCTATCAACAACACTTCCTGCATAATCTGAATCTGTATATCCGACAAGGTTAAAACCAGATTCTTTAGGGTACCAAATACCTAGATTTGGTGTTCCCTTAAGATATCTTAAGATTCGTTTAACAGCAACGAGATGAATATCTCTAGGATCCGCTTGGAACCTTGCACATAGGCATGTAGCATACATAATATCTGGTCTACTTGCAGTAAGATAGAGTAACGAGCCAATCATACCTCTGTAGCTTGTGACATCTACCTTAATGGAGTTTTCACATGGTCCAAGCTTGACAGCTGTAGTTGATGGAGTCCTTGCTGATGCAGAATCCTCTAGATTGTATTTTTTGAGGAGTTCCTTGAGATACTTGGATTGACAAATAAATGTTCCATCTAACCTTTGATTTACTTGTAATCCAAGAAAGAACTTCAGCTCTCCCATCATGCTCATTTCAAACTTGCTGTGCATTAACTTAGCAAATCTCTTACAGAGATTATCATTAGTAGACCCAAATATTATATCATCCACATAGACTTGGACTAATATAGTATCATTCTTATGTTTTTTAGAAAAGAGAGTTTTGTCTATGACACCTCTAATAAAGCTATTTTCAATAAGAAATTCAGAGAGAGTGTCATACCATTTTCTTGGTGACTGTTTTAGCCCATAGATAGCCTTGAAAAGAAAGAAGACAAAATCCATATGATCTGGGTCTTCAAAACCAGGAGGTTGCTCTACATATACCTCTTCATCCAGCTTTCCATTCAGAAAGGCGCTCTTGACATCCATTTGATAAACTTTAAAGTTTGAAAATGCTGCGAATGCCAGAAATATCCTGATGGCCTCAAGTCTAGCCACTGGAGCATAGGTTTCATCATAATCAATACCTTCAGCTTGAGAATACCCTTTAGCTACCAGTCTTGCCTTGTTTCTTGTAACCACACCATCTTCATCTAGTTTATTCCTGAATACCCACCTTGTACCAACAGCTTTCTTGTGTACAGGCCTAGGTACCAGTTTCCAGACTTGTTGACTTTCAAACTGATTGAGTTCATCTTGCATAGCAATCACCCAATCTGGATCAGTTAGTGCTTCTTCAATTTTCTTAGGTTCTATCTCAGAAAGAAATCCTGAGAACAGACACTCATTTTGAGTAGCACGTCTAGTTCTGACTCCAACATCTGGATCACCAATAATCAACTCAAAAGGGTGAGCTTTATTCCAGACTGTCTGTCTTGGAAGATTTGATCTTGATGATTCGCCTTGAAATTCATTGTGATGTTGTGTCCTACTAGATGATCCTTCAGCATCTCCCCCTGAGTTGTTGCCATGTTGACTTGAAGATTCTCCGTCAGTAGCAGTGGTATCTCCATTGTTTCCAGAGTTTCCATCACTATTACCTTGAGTAATATCAGGATTAACAGGTTCTTCAACAGCAACAACCTCAGGTTCTTGACCATGTTCTGACTCTGAATCTGACATATCATCAAACTTCAGTTTCTCAGAAGGATCTTCAGTTTGGATACTAGGGAGTTTAGTGTCATCAAAAGTAACATTGACACTTTCAGTTACTTTGTGTTGATCAATGATATACACTCTATATGATCTTCTTCCATATCCAACAAAAATACCCTCATATGCCTTTGCCTCGAACTTACCACGACGATCATCTCCATCCTTGAGCACGAAGCATCTGGCACCAAATACATGAAAGTATTTGATAGAAGGTTTCTGTTCATTCAAAATCTCATAAGGAGTTTTCATGAAGTCTTTGTTGATTAGAGTGCGATTCTGAGTATAACATGCAGTATTGACAGCTTCAGCCCAAAAGTACATTGGAAGACCTGATTCATTTAACATCGTTCTTGCAGCTTCAATCAATGTACGATTCTTCCTTTCTACCACTCCATTTTGCTGAGGGGTTCTAGGAGCTGAAAATTGTCTGGTAATCCCTTTGTCTGTACAGAATCCATTTAGAAGTGCATTCTTGAATTCTGTTCCATTATCTGACCTTATTGCTCTAACAGGGACGTTAGAATCTAACTCAATCATCTTGATATGATCAATCACAACTTGTGGTGTTTCATCCTTAGAGTGAAGAAATAAAACCCACGTATACTTGGAATAGTCATCAACTATCACAAGACAGTAACACTTCTTTGACATAGAAAGGATATTAACTGGACCAAATAAATCCATGTGCAATAATTGCAGAACACCAGTTATGGAAGATGTGTCAGTGCCTTTGTGACTTGCTTTCTTTGACTTTCCTTTCTGGCAAGCCTCACATAGTCCTTCTGGAGAGAATTCCAGCTGAGGCAGACCTCTTACCAGTTCTCTTTTGACAAGAGAATTCATTGTCTTGAAATTGAGATGGGAAAGTCTCTTGTGCCATAGCCAACTCTCATTTGACGATGCTTTTGCATAGAAACAATTGACTTCAAGATTGCTTCCAGAGTTCATGTCAGCTACGAACAGATTTCCTTTCCGTATTCCCATTAAAGAGGGTTTTTCACTTTTCTTGTGCAGAATCTGACACTTCAGCTTGTCGAATAAAACATTGTAGCCGTTGTCACAGAACTGACTAATGCTAAGCAGATTGTGTTCTAGTCCTTGCACAAGATATACATTCTCAATGATAACATTTCCAGCTTGCAAACAGCCATATCCCTCCGTTAAACCTTTGCTGTTATCTCCAAAGGTAACCACTGGGCCAGCTTTCTCAACCACATTTGATAGCAGGGCTCTATCTCCGGTCATATGTCTTGACGATCCACTGTCAAGAATCCACACTACCGGTTGTACCTGTTTAATGCCCTGCAATACAAATGGATTAGAACTTCTTCGGAACCCAAGCTTGGCTGGGTCCGGCATACTTGTAAAATTGGCCTTTATCAGGCAAAACAACATTCTTAATTTCACTATTCTCAACATTCTCAATGACTGAACATTTGACCTTTAAAACAGCCTTATCAGATTTATGTTTAGGCTTAGGCACAAATGTCTCCTTTCTAACTTTAGGAGGACTAGCAGTCTTAGACCTATCATGCTTTCTATTATTCACATGCTGACGAGGAGTAGTCTTATCATTAGAAGCATGCTTACCATTAAAATAAGCAAACAACAGATTAAAAGCACAAGACATACAATCAGGAACACCACATGCTTTATGAGAAGGATTAACAATAGGCAACTTATGCATGGTAGACATGGCATTTGTGCTATCCAACTCATGTGTGTCTGAGTTAGTCTCAGTTGCTTTCACAACCTTGACTGGAACTTTTGACACACTTGACTTGGAGACAGTTTTCCCATTAGCATTATCTTCAGCACGAATTTCTTCTTGAATAATAAAAGAGGTCTCATCAAATGGTTCAGCAATTGATTCCTTATAGAGGGGTTCATCAACACCCTTAAGCACATGTGGTACTTCCCTGCCTTTAGCACATACATGAGGAGGGGAGTTTATGCCTAATTTTCCAATAGCAGCATTGTAATCATAACCTATTCCATGTGTTTGATTAACAGCTTGCTTATTGTAAAACTCTTTGGACTTCGAACAAGAATTAAAGTAAGCTTTAACCTTAGCCTCAAGACCGGTGATCTTGTCTTTGAGAATAGTTTCGAGTTGTCTATAACAGTCAACTCTATTCTCTAGAAAAGATACTTGGTCTTTAAGTTTATCTTGATTAATGTGCACAAGTCTTAATTCATTGACCTCTTTCTCAAGGTCTTTGATTTGTTGATTTAACAATTCATTATCACGACGAGCACAATCTAAGTTACCTCTTAGATGATAAACCATTTCAGCATCAGAAAGTTTTACCTCTTTTCTTGACGATGAGGTGCTTGCATCACTAGCCATGAGAGCAAGATTCCCAACTTCTTCATCTTCACTGTCAGTATCATCCCAACTTCTTCCCTTTGCCAGGTACGCCCTTTCAGATTTACTCTTCTGATTAGAATCATAAGAGTTCTTCCTTGCCTGTTTTGGCTTCCTGCATTCTGTGGCAAAGTGTCCCAACTCATTACAGTTGAAGCATCGGATGGTGCTTCGATCAACCATCCCTGTTTTATACCCACCACTGCTGGTGTTAGAGGATGAAGATCCACCTTTCTGGAATCTGTTGTAGTTGGACTTGTACTTGAACTTGGGATTCCTTTTGAATCTGACATTTGAGAATCTCTTGACAATCAGGGCCATTGACTCATCCTCCAATTGCTCCAGTTCTTCCAAGGAATAATAATCATCTCCTGATTGATTGGTAGTAGGAGAATCAAATTCTGCTACTATAACATTGTCTTCAACCTTGGAAGACTGTACCATTCTGTCTGACTGTTGAGATTGTTGTTGATATAGTGGTTGTTGTTGTTGTTGTTCATCAGCTACCAGAGCAGTAGACGTGCTGACCACCCTTCCTTTCCCGTAAACTTCCTTCTGCTGAATCTGCTCCAACTCATAAGTCTTTAACACACCATAGAGCCTTTCCAAAGAAATCTCACTCAGATCTCTTGCTTCTCTTATGGCAGTGATTCTATGTTCGAGATGAGTTGGCAGTGTCAAAAGGAACTTTTTGTTGACCTCCCTGATGGAATAGTATTTACCATTAATATTCAGGTTATTGATCAATGCATTGTACCTCTCAAACACTTCAGTGATTCCTTCTCCTGGATTGGATTTAAAGTATTCATACTCAGAGGTTAGGATTTCTAGTTTGTTCTCCCTAACTTCCTCTGTGCCTTCATTAATAATCTCAATAGTTTCCCAGATATGTTTGGAATCTTTACAATTCATCACATGTCTATTCATTAGGGGATTAAGGGAATCTACTAAGATTAATTGAAGGCTAGCATCCAGGGAAGCTTCTTCTATTTCAGCAGGAGAGAAGTCCTCAGGATCCTTCACATAAGTTCTCGCTTTGGTGATCACCACATCATTTTCTATTACCTCTGGTTCAATAACCATAGGTATTTTTGGACCCTTCTTCAACACTTGCAAATATTTGGGATTAGCAACCTGTAAAAACAGTAGCATCTTCTTCTTCCACATCACATAATTTTCTTTATCGAAAAGTGGAATTTTAACGGTTCCAACTTTTTGTGTAGTCATTATGAATTTTTGAGTGAATAAAAATTCAAGAAGTGAAAGAAACACAAAAGTCTAGGATCTAGATTTGTACGTTAATCAGAAGGCTCTGATACCAATTGTTAGGTCCCAATTTGTTTGTAGAAGGGGGGTTGAATGCAAACAATACCGTTTCGTCGAATAAAATGCGGAATAAAATTGTGAAACAAAATTCAAGTTAAATAAAACTTTTATTAAACTTGAAAGGTGTTACAACTACGGTATCGATTACAAGGGTTTAATCTCAAATCAATTATTACAAATTTAGAATAAATTCGACATGAACTTTTTCTATTTTTGTAATTAAAAGATCAAATGCTAAAAGCGATTTGAGATTAAGTTCTAGGGATTTTAATCCGCTAGATTGATATACAAGAACAAGATAAGTAATTCTAGTGGTTTGGATTTAACATTAACAAGCTAGAATATTTGATCTTGAATAAGCAGATGGAAGATGAAATATTTTTCTTTTGTTCTCTGCTTTTTCTTGTTCTGTATCTTGCTGCTCTGTTTTTGATGAATGTTATTTTGAGATAGTGTCTTCTGCTTCTTTTAAACAATCACAGCCGAAGTTGTTGAGAACTGGTGTGACAATCCATTTGAGCTTGAATGACTTTCGGTGAGACAATCTATTAGAGCTAGGAAGACAATTAAAATGAACTAGCAAGACTTTCGGTATGACTATTGATTGTCATACCGATTGTCATATTAGTTCAAATGAAATTGTTTTTCTGAATACATAATTGAATTTAATCTAAGTAAAAATTCTATCAAAACAATCAACTGAATTAGTAAGACATTCGGTATGACTATCAATTGTCAAACCGATTGTCATACTAGTACAATCAGTTGTCTTTTTAGAATTATCACGGATTTTAATCAATTAATATTCTGAAAATCCTCATTATTAATTCTAAATTAATTAATCAATTTAATTCAATTAATCAATAAATTAATCCTTGCAGAGTTAATTTATTTTCTTAATTAAATTATATGACTTAATTAATTAATAGAGAATTAATACTAACCCTGAGCAGCATCCATTCTTCAGACAATCTTCGAGACTTATGAATCAATTCCGTCACTTCAATGCTGACACTCGATGTACTGTCTGGTTCATGAGTGACTAACTTTCGTGACGTTTCTTCATGTCTTGACTTTGTTGTTCTGATTGAATCCTTGTAATAAATGATACCTTGACGAGATCTCTGTCACTTGATTAATTCCACGATCTTGATTTATATCACTGAGGCATGATCAACTTCTTGAACTTCTTCCAGTGAATCTTCAAGACTGCAGATGAACAATGTTTCTTTATTCTTTGACAGATGTTACTTTGTGAGATCTCTCTGATGCTTGATCCACTATTTACTTATTACATTCTTATTTGAGTTGAATTAAATACTCGAATAAACGAGTAGGCTATGACATATGCCTTTCAACTTGCCATCATATATTGGTACAATTAACATGTTAACATCATGTACATGCAATTAAAAATCCTTTTACCACCTTTTAGTGCCACATTCATACAAGTAAATTTTGGTCCATATTTTGGTCCAAATTAACCATGTAAGTCACTTTTCACCATATTAGAGTCATTTTGCACCCTATATGAGTCACTTTCCACCAAATATTTGTACAATTAACATTTTAACATCATATACATCCGATTTGACCACCTCTTAATTCCACTTTCATACAGGTCAATTTTGTTCCATATTTTGGTTCTAATCAACCATGTAAGTCTCTTTTCACCATATTAGAGTCATTTTGCACCCTATAAGAGCTACTTGCCACCATATATTGATTCAATTCACATGATAGCATCATGTACATGCAATTAGACATCCTTTAACCACCTCTTGGTACCCCTTTCCTACAAGTCAATTTGGGGCCACATTTTGGCTCTAATCAATCATGTAAGTTACTTCTCACCATATTAGAGTCACTTTGCACCCTATATGAGTCACTTTCCACAACATATTTGTATAATTAACATGGTAACATCATATACATCCAATTTGACACCGTTTTACCACATCTTAATTCAAATTTCATACAGGTCAATTTTGTTCCACATTTTGGTTCTAATCAACCATGTAAGTCACTTTTCACCATATTAGAGTCACTTTGCACCCTATAAGAGTCACTTTCCACCATATATACAACAATAGACATGTTAACATCATATACATCTAATTTTACATCCTTTTACTAGCTATTAATGCCACTTTCATGCAAGTTAATTTTGTTCCATATTTTGGCTCTAATCAACCATGTAAGTCACTTTTCACCATATTAGAGTCACTTCACACTTTATAAGAGTCACTTGCCACCATATATTGATAAAATTAACATGTTAACATCATGTACATGCAATTAGACATTCTTTAACCACCTCTTGGTACCCCTTTCTTACAAGTCAATTTTGGGCCACATTTTGGCTCTAATCAAACATGTAAGTGACTTCTCACAATATTAGAGTCACTTTCCACCTTATAAGAGTCACTTGCCATCATATATTGGTACAATTAACATGTTAACATCATCTACATGCAAATCGAAAACCTTTTACCACCTTTTAGTGCCACATTCATACAAGTAAATTTTGGTCCAGATTTTGGTTCTAATCAACCATGTAAGTCACTTTTCACCATATTAGAGTCATTTTGCACTCTATATGAGTCACTTTCCACCAAATATTTGTAAATTTAACATGTTAACATCATATACATCCGATTTCACATCCTTTTACAACATCTTAATTCCACTTTCATACATGTCAATTTTGTTCCACATTTTGGTTCTAATCAACCATGTAAGTCACTTTTCACCATATTAGAGTCACTTTGCACCCTATAAGAGTCACTTTTCACCATATATACAAAAATTGATATGTTAACATCATATACATCTAATTTGACATCCTTTTACTAGCTATTAATGCCACTTTCATACATGTTAATTTTGTTCCACATTTTGGCTCTAATCATCCATGTGAGTCACTTTTCACCATATTAGAGCCACTTTGCACCTTATGAGTCACTTGCCACCATATATTGATACAATTACCATGTTAACATCATGTACATGCAATTTGACATCCTTTAACTACCTCTTGGTACCCATTTCTTACAAGTCAATTTTTGCCTACATTTTAGCTCTAATCAAAGTAAGTGACTTCTCACAATATTAGAGTCACTTTGCACCTTATAAGAGTCACTTGCCATCATATAGTAGTACAATTAACATGTTAATATCATGTACATGCAATTAGAAATCCTTTTACCACCTCTTAGTGCCACATTCATACAAGTCAATTTTGGTCCACATTTTGGTTATAATTTACCATGTAAGTCACTTTTCACCATATTAGAGTCATTTTGCACCCTATATGAGTCACTTTCCACCAAATATTTGTACAATTAACATGTTAACATCATATACATCCGATTTGACATCCTTTTACCACCTCTTAATTCCACTT